>NC_077230.1:439683225-439775725 GCF_027887165.1 Monodelphis domestica
AATTCTTGAGAGATTAGAACTGGTGAGTGGAAGTTAATGACTAAATGAGACATCAAGAAAAAAACAAACAAATCCAAAAGAAAGAAAAAAGTAAAATATTTCATTAAAAAAAAAACCTAACATGAAAAAGAGTTCTAGGAGAGATAATTTGAGAATTATTTGACTGCCTGAAAGCTCTAATAAAAAGGACCTAGTCATAACCTTTAAAGAAATTATCAAGGAAAAGTGCCCTAATATTTTAAAACCAGAGGATAACTAGAAATTGAAATAAACCACCAATCACCCCCTGAAAGGGATCCCAGAATGGAAATTCCTAGGAATATTATAGCCAAATTCCAAAACTACTAGGTCAAGGAGAAAATATTGCAAGCAGCCAAAGAGAAAAATTAAAAATATCATGGAGTGACAGTCAAGGTAACACAAGATTGAGTAGCTTCTAAATTAAAGTATCAAAGAGATCAGAATATGATATTCTTGAGGGCAAAAGCCAAGAATCACCTACCTAGCAAAAAGTACATATAATCATTCAGAGGAAAATGGCTATTAAATGAAGTGGAAGACTTTCAAACATTGACAATAAAAAGACCAGAGCTGAATAGAAAATTTGACTCTCAAAAACAAGACTCAAGATAAGCATAAAAAGGTAAATAGGAAAGAGAAATCACAAGGAATTTAATAAGATTAAACTGTTTATATCCCTACATGAGAAGAGGATAATTGTAAGTCCTAAGAATTTGATATTTATTAGGGAAATTAGAAGGAATATTCATACCCAGAGTGTAAGAGTATAGCTGAATATGATGGGATAATATCTAAAAATAATTAAAGGACAAGAAGGAGGGAGGAGGAAAGTGGAGGTTGAAAAGGGTAAATTCTCTCACATAAAAGAGATGAAAAGAGAGTGGAGCCAAGATGATAGAGAAGATATATGGATTTCTTTTTATTTCTACCAAATTACCTCCAAAAAGATATGATATAAGACCCCCAAATGAATTCTGGAGCAACTTAGAAGGCTAGCATGAGGGATCTAGTGCACCAGGGTGAAGGTGGAAGGCAGCATCTAGGATAAAATCATGGGAGGGAAAATGGATGAAATTTTCTCACTGAAGTACACCACAGACCACCTGGATAGAAAGAGGAGTTCAGTGAGAAATTTATGATAGACATTACAACCCATCAAGGATGCATTATATGATACTGATAGAAGGTTTCAATTATTTATTGCTCTGTTGGCATTCTCTCAGCAAAAAAACAGAACTAACAATTTTTGACTGACCTTAATGAGTAGTTGTGATCCTTTAAAAGTTGGAGGAACCAAAGAAGAAAACTTTTCTGGAGCCTAGAGTCATGAGAAAAATGGGAAAACATATTGAAAAGTGTTTGAGTAAAGATCAAAGGAGAGGAAAACACAAAGACTTCATTGACATATATTGTTCATCATTTGGACAGAAATAAGAAATTGACAAGGAATTGAAGAAATGAGATTAAGTAAATATTTTATTGATATTTTAAAAATTTTAATTTATTTTAAAAGTAATTCATTTTTTATCTCCCACTTTTCCAAATTAAAAGTAAATTTAAAAATTCTGTAATAAATATTCATGGTCAAATAAAATAATTGCTCACATGATTGATGCCAAAAAAACGAATCTCTTATTCTGCATCTTGAATCCTTTAACTTTCTGACAGAAGATGGCAGCTTGTATCACAGTCATCCCTCTGGAATAATAATTGTTCATTTCATTAATGATGTTCTAAGTTTTTTAATGCTATTGGAATTTACAAAAGTTACTATTGTGAACATTATTTACTTGATTTTCTCACTTTTCTTTATCAGTTGATGTCTTCTCGAGTTTCTTTGAAACTTTTTCCTTCCTTTATCATTTTTGGATTAGCATTATAGTATCCTACTACATTCATATATTGAAGAGATCAGAAATAACAAATCCTGAGATAATAAATATGCTCAAAACTAATCCTAATGACAATGATCTAGGGACAGTTAAAACAAGATATAATTACAAAGGCAATTTTCTTGTCATGACCATATTAAGAAATTCACAGGATTGATGAGTACTGAAACCTTCAATAAAAGAATTGATTTGGGGTTTAGAGGCTAAATTCACAAGCAAGGAAACAAGCTTAAATTAGTTCTCTCAAAAAAGGCACACTCTCAGCTCTTGAAATCCACATTGCAAGCAATTATGTTATCTATACAATGCACAGCAGGAAAAGAACACTATAGATAAGCTACCATTAGAGAAAGCTCAGGGACATCCCTATTGCATCATACTTTTTAGGAAACACCTATGTATATTGTGACATATTTTTAGGATCATCAGATTTAGGAATGAGTATCTTATAAGCAAAAGTTTTGGCTTAACTTTGTGGAAATGTAACTTTGAATGAACCATTGTAATGCTTAACCAATGTGTTAGTGAGATAACGATTTGAATTGTGAATAAAAGCAGAAGCTAGGTAGCCCCAAATTGAAGAGTCTTCAAGGCTCCTTCCAAGAACTTGTCTCTCTCTGTGTGTGTGTGTGTGTGTGTGTGTGTGTGTGTCTTTCTGTACCTTTTCTTTCCTTTCTTCCTTTATTTTCCATATTCCATGTCCATGGACTTCCCTCACAGGTTAAGGACCCAAGTGCTTATATGTTGGCAGGCTGCAACAACCTATCTTAATTTGTTTAGAGATTCTGCAATTAATAGAGACCCATCTTGGTTTCCAGATTTGAAAATATATTTTACATATATTTTATGCATGTATCTTATTTTTTTTTACCTTTTTAAAAATCTCTTTTTGATCTCTTGATTCTGCTCCCCCCCAGATTTTCTCTTATTCATTTGCTTCCTTATTTTAGAAAGTCATATTTCATTTATTTTTCTTTTAATTAATTTTTCACTGACATGTAGAAATAATTTTTGACAATTGATTTCTGACACTTTAAGATTCAGATTTATTCCGTGTTTGCCCTTTCTCCCTCCCTGAGGTGTGAAAGAATGTTATATTGTGTGAAGACTGGATTTGGTTCTCCCCTGATTGTAACAATGAAGGTACTTAGCTCTTCCTTTATTGTGAAGATTAAATTGTAATCCCCTTTCTATTTTTAGATTGTAATCCCCAAAATGTAAACCCAGGATTTAAAGTAGTACCCATTTTAACCACAAAAATGTATGAATTAACCACAAAAAGTATGAATACCCATTTCATACATTGAGTGGGAGGTTTTTGACCCACGTGTGAAAGAGTGGGCAGTCCTGGAGAGGAGCGTCTACTGTAATTATGTGTACTGGAGAGGAGACGTAAAATTTAGGGGATGTGACACAAGAGAAAAGGTCTTTAAATAGTGGAAACAGAGACACAGGAATCATCAGTCACTTGGGCTTGGACTAGAATCAATCAGTCACTCAGAGAGACTGGAAGATATTTACTCAGACTTAGAGTGAAGACAGTCACTTGGAGCTGGAGAGAAGACAGATACTTGAGGAGAGACTGGAAAACAGACACTGGAGGAGCTCGTGCAGGAGATCTCAGACTGCTTTCCTTTTAGACAGTCACTATGGTGAGTGAAAGGCTGACTTAGTTTCCTTGCTATTCTGGAGGTGTGAACCTCCAAAAAGGCCCATAGTCTTGAGACTTCTTTCCCCTGACTGGTACCTTAGAATTTCTAACTGGTTCAGAGGAAACAGGAGCTTTCTCTCTCTCTCTCCCCTTTTCTCTCTTCCTTAATATCTTCCTTCTATTGTAAAAATAAACTACCATAAATTACATTTACTTTAGTCATTCATTTTGAGATTTAGAAATTAAATACCTGTTGATCACCAATTAAATAATCCAGTCCAACCATAAAATCTAACAATTGGTTATACTAATACTTTCATGAAACATATTTCTATATTATTTATATCATGGTAGAAGACATGTATCATACATACATACAATAAAATTTCATGAAGGAAATATAGTGTAACATGGCATGCTTTGATTTACACTCAGACACTAACAGTTCCTTCTTTAGCTGTGGATAGCATTTTTATCATGAATTCCTTGTGACTATCTTGGAAACTTGGTTTGCTGATAATGGCTTATTCTTTCACAATTGATCATTATATAATATTTGTTATTGTATACATTGTTCTGGTTCTGCTCACTTCACTTTGCATAAGTTCATGTCTTTACAGGTTGTTCTGAACTTATCTTGTTTTTCATTTCTTATAGTACAATAATATTTTATTATAATTATATACTGCAATTTGTTTATCCATTCCATTTCTAATTCTTTGACAGCATGAAAATAGCTGCTAAAATATCTTATGGTAAGTAGGCCCTTTTCCTTTATCTCTGATCTCTTTGGGATACAGATCCAGTAGTGGTGTTTATGGGTCAAAGGTTATGCAAAGGACCTTTCAGCCTGGTTCCCTATTGTGCTTCAAAATGATTCTATCAATTCATGATTTCATTAACAGTGTATTAGTGTCCCAATTTTCCAACATCCCCTCCATTATTTATCATTTTCCATTTTGGTCATGCTAGCCAATCTATTAGGTGTGATGTGGTATCTCAGAGTTATTTTAATTTGCATTTCTCTAATCAGTAGTGATCTGGAGCATCTTTTTATATGACTATGGGTAGTTTTAATTTATTCTTTGGCCAATTTTCAGTTGGGGAATGCTTTGTAACTTATGAATTTGAATCAATTTTCTATACATTTGAGAAATGAGGCTTTGTCAGAGACACTTGTGATAAATTTCTCTCTCCCCCAAATTGGTTGTTTCCTTTCTAATCTTGGTTGCATTAGTTTTGTTTATATAAAGCTTTTAAAATTTAAAATAATAAGTTATCTTTCTTTTTTGTAATATTCTCTATGCTGTTTTGTCATAAAACCTTTCCTTATATGTAAGTATGATAGGTAAAATTTTCTATGTTCCCCTAATTTGTTTTATGATGCCTCCCTTTAATTCTATCTCAACTATGCATTTTGACTTTATCCTGGTGTATGGTATGAGATGTTGGTTTATGTCTGGTTTCTTCCATATTGTTTGCCAGTTTTCCCAGAAGATTTTGTCAGATAGTGAGTTCTAGAAAGCCAAACTTATAATCATGATTTTTTAACTGATCATCTTTACTGGTAAAATTATTATATAGTTCACATTCCAAATACCCATTTCAAGATCACAAAAATAATTGGTATAAGATGAAAAGTAAATAGAGAAATGAAGTAAATCACAACTTAATTACAAAAATACTCCTTAAACATTTGAATAATAGTTGTCTCAAGATTCCCCTGTATTAAATCTTTAAAGTTCAGCTTGTTTTATTTCCTTTAGTTAACTGGGATAAAAATGAAATTATATTGACCCATCTGCCATGAAGTCAAATCTTGTTGTTGCCATTTAGTCATTTCAGGTGTGTCATATTCTTCATGACCCCATTTGGCATTTTCTTGGCAAAGATACTGGAGTTGTCCATCATTTCCTTCTTTAGCTTATTTCACAGAGGAGGAAGCTGAGGCAGATAAGGTTAAGTGATTTATCCAGGGTCAAAAATAAGTATAGGAGGCCAGATCTGAACTCAGTAAGTCTTTTTGATTTCAATCCAAGGACTCTATCTACTGTTCCACCTAGATCCTCCTTGATGAAGTCAAGTACTACTTCTTAATAAAAAAAATAGAAGACAGTTGCTAAATAATTTTAAGGAAAAAATATCAATTTCATCTTGAAAATCTTCACTTAGACATCTAGAATAAAATTTTATGTTGTTCTAAATAATAATAAAAAGAAATACACAATAAGTTAGGAAGGTAAGTTGGAGTAAATAGCTGCTGCTTTTGATCTAAGAAATATTTGAGTCCTTCCACACTAGCCTGTTCTGATAAGAGTAAATTTCTTCAACTTTATGGAATTTTTAATCTGTGTACATTTAAGAAATCTTAATTTCTAATTTATTACTCATGCAAATAATGATCCAAAGTTCAAATCCTTCTTTAACTGGTTGTCTGTTATGAAAATTCACATGGTAATAGCAAACAACTTGCATTTTTTATAAATCCAAATACTATCCTCAAATATCTGTTTCTGAAATATGACCCAACTTCCCCCATCCCCCCAAGTAATAGGAATTAATGAGCTCCTGCACAAATTCAGTAAGGGAGACCCCAAATCAGAGTTTCCCCCCCTCCCACTGGCATTTAATAAGAAAAATAGCTTTTTCAGGGAATAAAGTTCTTTATAAACCAAGAGAAAAGCCAAAAGCCTCAGACTAGCTTTGTGACTGTGGGCAAGTCACTTGACTCTATTTACTTCAGTTTCCTCATCTATTAAATGAACTAGAGAAAGAAATAGCAAATCATTTAAATATATTTGCAAAGAAAACCCCAAATAGGATTACAGAGTCAGACATCACTAAAAGCAACAGAACAACAACAACAACAAATAAATACACCCCCTCTCCCCCCCACATCAAATTCCAAACCAGGACCTCCTATTTCCAGCCTGGCTTTCTATCCAATGACCCTCCTCTAGCCCTCTAATATTTTTTTATATGTCATTTGTGGGTGTACTATACACAAAGTAAAAAGAATGAACTGAATGTCTGATGTAATACTGTGACTTCCTGGTGCTCGACTTTTTAATAGCATTTAAAGTAAATCCTGGCTTGGTGATTTTTCCAGGTTTTTCAGCTCTTCCTTGATCTCAGACATTGCTGGTTATCAATGCTGAGAAAGATGTACTCTCTGATGCATCAGACCCTTGGGGGGGCATCTTAGCTATGATTCTGGAGCGATCGGAAGGATTTCTCTGAAGTTTGTTTCTTTGTTCAGGTTGAAAAATTCAATTCTGTTCCTTTCAACCCTGCTGCTCATCTATTTCCATAGCTTTCCTCTTTACTAAAGTCAGGTCAGAATCTGGACTCTGGGTCCTTGTAATTCCTTGGAAGGTCGCTCCTTTTAGCTTCATTAAGACCGGGGTCTTTCTTAGCGGTGGCTACTTGCACCATCTGCCCTTGCTCCTCTCTCATCTTGGGGGTGCTCTCCAAAGACTTGCGAGTTTTTATTTTCTGGCTGCAATTCTCTGATGGGTCAGTTTTCTCACTGATTAGCTGTAAATAATGTAGATTATGGTCAGCCTCTAGCAAACTCAGTTTTTAGTTTCAGATTTCTTTGCTTCCACTCGCTTCAGTTTCAGATTTCTTTGCTTCCACTCGCTTGTGTAGCTGGTGGTTTGTGTTGTCAGAGATTCTTAATCCATTAACCAGTGCCTGGTCCTGTGCAATTTCCAATGGTGTGTCTCATTTTCTCACCTCCACCACAGAGCAGAGCTGTGGGCAGTCTCTGCTTGGTAGAGCCCACCGTGTCAGCGGGGAGCCCAGGCTCCACTCCTGAGTCTCAGTCGGTGACTGAGAGAGGTACAGACACAATAGGGAGGGGTAGCAGCCCAATCCACCCACAGCAGAGAAGCCACCAGAGCAGGTTTCTCACTGTCAACATGGAAATCTAGAGATCCCCAGTTTATTTAGTTGGAGTATAGGAATCCCAGGTTTTGACTTTCTCACAGGAGAGTTTCCCCCTGAGGGAAGGTCCCTCTTCACCAGACAGTAAACTTCCTGGTAGTTTGGGTGGGAACAGCAAATCCCATCCAATATTAAACATCCCTTTTGTCCCAATGGTTTCTTCCCCCTAGGCTAAAGTCCATGACCAAGGTGACCCAGCCCTGGGCTGAGTCTTTCCCTTTTGTGTCCATTGTGGGGCCCCAGCCCCTCACTATTATTCCTGTCCGGAACTCTTCATTTTCCTTTCTCACCATTGTAAGGTCAATCAACTGTCCCTCTAATCCCAAAGTCCCCAGGTCATCTAGAGTGGTATATAGGTTCCCCAAGTTCTTTTGTTCCTCAGAGTCCATCCTGAGTCGGTGGCACTCCCAGGGGCTGGTGACCAGAGCGTCTTGACTCTGTGCAGTCTTGGAAATCAGCTCTGTTGTCGTAGTAGCAGCGCTAACCCCTTTTCCCTTGATTAAAGAGTGATTTTGACTATTTAATAGTTCTGTGTTTTTTCTAGTTGACATCACCCAACCTCAACGACAATTTAAAAAAAATAAAAAACAATAATACAAAGAGAAAAGGGTCAGAAAATAAAAAACAACAACAGATCTAAAAAAAGTCTGACTTAATAGTTTGCTTTGTAGAAACCAAGTGCTCTTAAACATTTATTGACTGATGACTGGCCTATGGACAATTAACATCTTCATACCTTCTAGCAGTATAGTTAATTTTTTTTACCCAATTACATGTAAAAATATTTTTTAACATTTTAAAGAATTTTCGAGTTCCAAATTGTTTTCCTTTGGTCCCTCCCCCTCCCTGAGGTGGTAAGTAATCTGATGTAGATTTCACATGAGCAATCATTTTTCCATATTAATCATTTTGTTAAAGAGAATTCCAAGGAAAACAACAACAAAAAAGAAGAAAGAAAGTGATATTTCAGTCTGCATTCAAACTCTATCTATTCTTTTCCTGGAAGCAGACAGCATTTTTCTTCAGGACTCCTTTGGGATTATTTAGATCACTGAATTGTTGAGGATAGCCAAGTCATTCACAGTTGCTCCTCATACAGTATTACTGTTGTGTGTACCATGTTCTCTAGGTTTTCCTCATTTCACTTTGGCAGTATAGGATTTTTTAGCACTCAGACATATGAAATTTCAGAAAATGTTAAAATAAATTTTTTAAAAGACAGAATTTCCTTTCGGGAGGAAACTTTCAATCTTTAAAATAATATTTTCTCAAAGTCAATCCAGCCCACTTTCCTATTCCTGATGAATATGGAATGAAGAATGGAAATAAGAATTTGAATGAGCACATTCTAGGCACTGTGTTGACCTTTTATAAATACTTCATTTGATTCTTACAATAACTTTGGAGGTTTTCCTTGTTCATCTTTTGTTTTATAGACCAATGAGTGAAGTTGCTTTGAATTGGATTTTAGGGAGGCAGAGTTGCACAAAGCCATCTGTCTCCCTCTCTTTATCAGAGTCATCAAAGTCCATTGGCAAGACAAAAGTCAGGGATGGCCTGGGGTGCAATAGATCACTTAGATTTATTTGATGTTTTACTAAGCTTTAAACTCTACTACCCTGGGAGGTAGGTGCTTTTATAACTTCCAATTAACTAAAAAAAAAAAAAGAAAAGAAAAAAGCAACCCTTATCTGCTGTCTGAGAATCAATCCTAAGTATCAGTTCCAAGACAGAAGGGCAATAAGGGCTTGGCAGTTGGGTTAAGTGTTATTATTTTATTTATCAGTTCTAAGAAGGAGTCCATGCTTTTGGCATCTTCCAATTCTTCACATACCCTGTTAATCAAATCTTCATTGCCTTCAAATATCCCCTCTATCAGGGTCTACCATTCTTGGGTCCACTCCAACTGTTTCCTCATCTTGGGTTCTTTTGTGATTTTTTTACTTTCTCAAGAAACATATGAGCCTCCAAGACTAGAATGTTTTCAAGATGGCAGCAACTTTATCTTTGATAGGAAAAATAATTCATTATAAATATCTTTGCAGAACTTCCCACCTGTTTGATGCCTTCTCTATTGTTTCATTCTTAAATACCTTTGGGAAAAGCTTGTTTAGGTGGACCTCACATCAAGATTATTTTCTTCTGATGTCAATATTCATTAACAAACACCAACATTTCAAAGTACATAGAAGAATAAGGATTGAAAAGAAATTGTGTATACAGTTTATAAAGAATTATGTACATGTAGATAGTTTTATCTTTCCACAATTTTGCATTATACAAATTTGACTCCTTTGTAAATTATATGTTGCATATGCATGTGTACACATATATCTATGCAAAAACATATATCATATGTTAAATATATACCTCATATATAGCCTGCAGTAAAATGGAATTTCTCCCAAAATCAAGCAAAATAAAATGAAATAAGATATCCTTTGTAAACCTAAAAACCCCTATATAAATTATTATATAATTAATTACATTAATACTGATGATCATTAGTTAAAAATTTCAATCTATTATCTTTATATTATTATGTGGAGGCCTGACCATGAGTCACTCATTCTAAGTTCAATCATTTATCCATTTAAAAATCTGACAATATTTAATATTATAGCTTCAATCTTTTATTTATTTAACAAGCAATTTTTGTGTTTACTTAATGCCAAGCACTGTGCTCAGAACCAAGGTTTAAAAAACAAAACAGACTGACATCAGGGAGTTGTTGTTGCTTTAAATGAGCCTGAGTCACTAGACCTAGAGAAATAGTATGCCAAGATATCAAAAGAGTAAAGAGATCTAATTTAGGACAGTCTCTGATATCTTTGAGGAGTGATGTAGGACTGGTGGCAGGCACGTGTTACCATTGGGTTATTGTATTGTTTATTTGCCTTTATGGATTTGATACCATGTCAGTAAAGTTAAGTACATTTGTCAGTTTCCATGATGAGTGAATCTAATAAGCCAATGTAATATGACTAGAGCTTATCGAAATTCTATTTAGTTCAAATTTCTATTTGGCAGTTAGTAGTTAGAACACTAGATGTGGAGTCAGAGACTCATCTTCATGAATTAAAATCTGGCCTCAGGTACTTCCTACCTGGGTGATCCTGGACAAGTAGTTTAGCTCTGTTTGCCTCAGTTTCTTCATCTACAAAATGAGCTGGAGAAGGAAATGGCAAATTACTTTAGAATCTTTGCCAGGAAAACCACAAATGAGGTCATGAAGAGCTGTACATGACTGAACAACAACATGGTTGCACATTTATGAATCCATGTAGCAGACATGATGCCTCTCTTCTGTTTATGGTGAAGCACAACTTTAGGGTTGGGTTAGTCAGCAGCACTCATCTCCATTTTTCCACATCTGTAATTCCAGAAACATCTTTGGGTTCCTTTGCAGAAACAAGAAATTTCCTTTTAAGTGCCTCTCCACAAATTGCATATGGTAAAGCTTCCATTTATTTATTTTTAGTTTTATCTTTATTGTCATGAAAAAAATATATACTGATCATTATTGAAGCAGCAGATTTATTCAGAACCCCCCCCCCCCAAAAAAAATAAAACCATAAATACACTGATGTAAAAGTCTGCTTTGATCCTCATCCATCTCATTCCTACTGTTCTTTCTCTGGAGTTGGATAGCATTCCTCATTATAAGTCTTTCAGGATTATCCCAGATCATTGCATTGCTGAGAATAGCCAAGTTTCACAACCAATTTCCATCATACAATATTGCTGCTACTGTGTACAATGTCCTCCCAGTTCTGCTTATTTCTCTCTGCATCAATTCATTCAGATCTTTCTAGCTTTTTGTGAAATCATCTTGCTTATCACATCTTATAGCACAGTAGTATTACATCACCAACATGTACCACAATTTGTTTAGCCATTCCCCAATTGATGGACATTCTCTCAATTTCTGATTCTTTGCCACCCCAAAAAGAACCTCTATAAATATTTTTGCACAAGTAGACCCTTTCCCCTTTTAAATTATCTCTTTGGGATACAGACCCAGTAGCAGTATTACAGCATCAAAGGGTTTGAAAAGTTTTATAGACTTTGGGCATAATTCCAAATTACCTTCCAGAATGGCTGGATCCATCCACAACTCTACCAACAATGTATTAGTGTCCCAGTTCTGCCACATCTCCACCAACATTTATCCCTTTCCTTTACTGTCATATTGACTAACCTTATAGATGTAATGTGGTACCTCAGCATTGTTTTAGTCTGTATCTCCCTCATCAAGAGTGATTTAGAACATTTTCTCATATGTTTACTGATAGCTTTGGTTTTGAAGCTTCCATTTATTTCTCAATTGCCATATAAAGTCTCCAGCCCCATTTTTCTGACAATGACAAAATTAGAGTTTCCAGGTTAAGGGTGGAAAGTCATAAACTGTCCTAGCTTCAATACTATTTCTACAAATTTAAGGTCCATCACCCTCACATACAAGAAATGATAGAAATTCAACAACTAGGGTACAGTTACTCACAAGATAGAGTATTTTCAAGGCAGTCTCTCCTTCCAGAATAGATAATGGATTTATGAAGTCTCTAACCATCCAGGGGTGGGGGCTACCACATAGTAAACAACTGCTAGCTGGAGACCTCACCAAAGCAGGATCAGGATCATCAAAGATGATCTGTCATTGCCTTCCTCAAAACCACCTATCTCATTTTTAAATATGATCACTCCATTCCCATCCTGTACACTAGTTATTCTGGTCTGGACTCACTGAGGCCAGACCTCTTATAGGTTAAGTTTAGTATTCCAATACATTAAGACATTTCTTGATTATTTAATGGTTAATGAAAGCTTTATTTAGCCACAGTTGGGGAAGGATATTCATCAATGAAGACATTGCTATTTGATTCAACCAAATGAAGCCTACCTCTCCCTTAGTGACACATCATGGTCTGCCAGCTGAACCTTACAGCCAGGGTGAATACCTTGGTATCTTTACTCAGCTGATTCAAAAGTGATGCCATCCACTGGAGCCCTTAATCCTATCAGGATAGTCTCAATATCTAGTAAGGAAAATCTAGTCCCACCTGGATGGTGGAAATTAATTTGGATATTGTTCTAATCATGCAAAATTAACCTTTCCTCTGAGATCCAGGTTTTTATTTCCAATACTGCTGGATATTTCCATCAAAAAGTTTCGCTGTAACCTCTAACCATGGTCAAAATCAAACTCATTATCTTCCCCTATTTGAATGAATGGATGAGACATCCCCCTCTTAGACATTTTGACTATCATTTCCCTTATTCTGGTTCTCATTGTCTTGCCTGGATTGCATCAATAGTCTCTTGATTTGACTTCTCATGTCCAGTTTCATCACAAACACCAATTCAATGTCTATACAATTATCAGATTAATCATCTTATTCCTCTCCTCGATCCTTTAAAGTATCTCCTTGCCTGGCAATAAATCCTAAATATCTAAGCCTGCAATTCAAGGTATTTTATCTCATGACAGTCAAACTGTGCTTCCAGCTTTATCTGTCACTATTGTCTTCTACACACTCTCTCTCTAATATAGATACATTTCTGAACATGCCATAGATTTTCCCATCTCCAAACCATTGTTCCTAATAGTCATTCTGTCTCAGGGAGTCCTCCACATTTTGTAATATAACTATCCTTCAAAATTCACTTCCTCAAAGAATCTTTCATTAACTTCATCGATTGGAAGTCCTCTCTCCATTTTCATGACTTGTTGCACTTTATTTTATGTTATCTATTATTTTGTTACCCACTATTTTACATGAATGAGATCCTGTTTTATATTTTTTGACTTTATGCATGTCTTAACTCCTCCAATAGATATTATAATCCTCCTTATTTTCTATCTTAGAATCAATTCTATGTACTGATTTCTACGTAGAATGGTAAGAGCTAGGCAATGAGGATTAAGTGATTTTCCCAGACTCACACAGGTTGGAAATATCTGAGTCCAGATTTGAACCCAGAACCTCCCATCCCTAGGACTGGCTCTCAATTCACTGAGTCACCTAGTTGCCTCAAGATATTAGAATTCTTGAAGGCAAGGACCATATCTTAGAGATCATAATTATATCCCTTTCAGTGACTGTTGTTCACTCATTCAGATGTGTCTAACTCTTCATGACCCAGTGGGCCATAGCATGTCAATACTCTCCATAGTAAAGATATTGGAATGATTTACCATTTTTTTCTCTAGTGAAGGCAAACAGAGGCTGTGACTTGCCCAGAGTTATGTAACTTGTCAGTGTCTGAGCCTGGATTTGAACTCAGGTTTTCCTGACTTCCAGGGCCAGTGCTCTGTGCACTAAGTAACCTAGCTGCCCTTCGGTGTCTAGCCTAGTGCCTTATATAAAGTTGTTAATGAGCAAATAGGATGCAAATCATAGGATCATGTTTAGAGTTGGGAAAGCCTTTAGAGCTTATTGAGTTCAGCCCATATATGTGTGAAGATTGGATTTAGTTATCTCCTGATTGTAACAATGAAGGTACTTAGCTTTTCCTTTATAGTGAAGCTAGAATTGTAAGCTACAATCTATTTTTAGATTTTAACTACAAAAAGGTGTTAAGTAACTACAAAAGGTGAACTTAACAAAAGAGGTGCTAAGTAACCCAAACAGACAAAATCTAACCAAAGAAGGTGAGAATTAAAGAATGGGCAGTCCTGGAGAAAAGTGTCTGCTGTGATTGGTAGACACAAAAATTTAGAGGAGGTGACACAAGAGAAAAAGGTCTTTAAATAGAGGAAAAAATGACTGAAGAACACAGTCAGTCAGGCTTGGAGTGAAGGATCAGTCACTTGGAGCTGAAGGAAAGACGGGCATTTGGAGATTTGGTCATTCATTGGGACATTTGGGGACTTGGAGGAGCAACTGGAATACACATACCCAGATTTCTTTTATACTGTGAGTAAAAAGTTGACTTAGTGACACTTTTCTGGAGGTGTGAAGCCTCCAGGTAAGGCCCATCAATTTGAGACTCTCTTCCCCTGGCTGGGACTTAGAAATTCTAACTGGTATCAGAAGAAGCCAGAGTTCTCTCTCTCTCTCTCTTTCTCTCTCTCTCTCTCTCTCTCTCTCTCTCTCTCTCTCTCTCTCTCTCTCTCTCTCTCTCATTCCTTAATATCTTCCTTCTATTGTAAATATTATAAATAAACTACCATAAATTCCATTTACATTAGTAATTCATTTTGGGATTTAGAAATAAAATCCCTGGCGACCACCTAATTAATATAATATATTCAGAATCCAGCCACAAATAAATTTTAATATGTGTCACTGAGGAGGAAACTGAGGTATAGAACAGATAAGCCACTTGCTCAGTGTTATCATGTTATTAAGTGTCTGAAGCAGGACTCCAACTCAGATCTTCTTGATTCCAAATCCAATACTCTAATCACTATACACTGCTGTAGGTGAACATATCTATTAAGTGAATAAATGAATATGTGCATAATTTCATGGGGAATTCCTTGGGAATTTCAATGTCATATAAACATTAGCAACTATTTTTGTTTTATTTTGCTAAGGTTATTTGGATTGGAATAAAATCACATCTTTTATAAAATATAGTACCAGTCACCAAAATTTATATAGAAGCAGCTAGATGGCATAGAACTTAGAGTGTCTGGCCTAGAGTTAGGAAAACTCATCTTCCTGAGTTCAAATCTGGCCTCAGACACTAGCTGTGTGACTGGGGGCAAGTCACTTTACAATATTTGCCTCAGATCAATAGGAAACTTCACAGAGATTAATTTTTCCCCTAGAAATTCAGAATCTTTATTGTATAAGAGATGGAAGAGAGGACCTTCCTTTCTGGGGAATAAAGGACACTTCCCCATCTTTTAGGGATGGGCAAAGCAATGATCTTAACTTGATCAGAATTAAATTTTATTATTACCCTTAAGAAGGACCATATCCAGTTTCCAAAAGGAATATTTCTAGATTGACGGTAACTTTTTCTCTCATTTCATGTACAAAAAAGACTAGTTATAACTCTTCTTCCATTGATTTAGGTCATACGTGTCAAGGGACTTATACTTGGGTGGTAGCAATGCTGTACTCAGTGTATGTGTGCGGTTTTAAAAATTGAATTGAAATCTACTTCCCTTTAATTTTTACTTTTTGTTTCTTATTTAGTCTCAAACCACACAGAATGTGTTAAACTTAATCTTTGAAATGTTAGAAAACATTCATCATGACTTAAAACGCAGAAACACATTTTCTGGTGTCATCAGTGTGGGAATTTGTTTTGCTGTACTTGCTATAAGTTTTGTTGTTGTTTTTCTTCTTGAAGGGGCAAAGGGAGGCAGAGATAAGTGCACGTAAAATAAATTTTATTTTTAAAGAAAACAAAACAAAACAAAACAATATTTGCCTCAGTTTTCTCATCTATAAAATGAGCCGGCAAAGCAGATGACAAACCACTCCAGTATATTTTCCAAGAATAACCTAAAATGGAATCACAGAGTAAGACAAGATCAAAAAATGACTGAACAACCACAAAATTAAGTCTTCTTTTACTAAATATGATAGCCAGTAAGATTATAGAAGTTTAAGGTTCCAAAATGCTTTCAATACACTAGTCCAATTAATAATGATACCTCATTTTATAAACTGAGTGTATAAAATACTTTCAGATTTCTTTCTTAAAAATTAAACCCTTACCTTCCATCTTGTAGCCATATTGGCTACAAGGCAGTAGAGTGGTAAAGGCTAGGCAATGGGGGGGGGTGTTAAGTGACTAGCCCAGGATCACACAACCAGGAAGTATCTGAGGCCAGATTTGAACCTAGGACCTCCCATCTCTAAGCCAGAATCTCAATCCACTGAGCCACCCAGCTGCCCCCTACTTTGAGATTTCTAAGCAATTTCTTCACAACAATTCCATCAGGTTAGTAATAATAATAATAGTATTATTCCCAATTTTTAGATGCTGTCACTAAGGCTCAGAGAGTTAAGATGCTTGGCTCACTGTCACTCTGTGACAAAGTAGAGAACCAGAGCTCAATCCAGAGTCCCTGACTCCAAATCTAGGGCATTTACTACTGAATCACATAGTCCTCTTAAATCTGATTAGAGTCCTAGATCAATATCCTGAAAACTGTTCATATCCATTGAGCTCAATTATGTCCATAAAAGGATATAGCAACCTGCTGATGATTAAAAAAATGTCTCTAGATATTATCCATTTCTTTTAAGGATATACTTGAACCAATCTGTGGTTTTGGCAATAGGAAGACTGCCTGACCACAAGAGATTATATTTCTTGTAGAGGAAGAAAGATCAGACAGTTCAGAAAGTTCATTGCTCTGAGACTCTGGTCCTTGGCCCCATGCCCAGGGCAAAACTTTGAACCAGGAGGATCACTAATGACAGGACGATTGAGCTCCTTGAGACACTCCCACCTCAGTGCTGAAATAAAGATGAATAACTACCTTCTCAGTCACCCAAGAGACTCATTATTGTTTGTTACTTGGCCAATTAGTAGAATAATTACAAAAGATCTCCAGAGCCTCAGTTTCATCAAGCCTCATTAAAAGTTGGTTGACATGCTCACAGATCCCGCATTTAATGAGACCTTCAATATAATTGTACCAATTAATAGTTTTCACCACTAACTCTATGTCTGGAACTTTAAGACAAGGTTACTCATAGAAAGCATCCCCAAATCTTTTGGGGATCAGAGCTTTTTTGCCTGGCCATAGGGCATCAACAAAGCTGACCTTCATAAGACAATTAATTACATTATATATATATATATATATATATACAAGTACACATATATGTCTTTATATATATACACAATTATATTAACATGTGTGTACATGTGGTATGCACACACATATGAGATAAATATATACACATATATATATTAGCCATTTTTCTGCTAATGATTTCTATTCTATATGAAATCTTTTTATTATGCAAAAGTGTTCTGTTGTTTTTGAGTTTGATTCATTTAGGTCAGGTGTTCCTAACTTGGAGTCCATGTCAGTGGAGAGATTTCAAGAAGCTCATCCATAGAGATGATAAATGAACCTGCCAGAATTGAAGAGGTCACCAAAAGAGGGGAAAAAAACATTGTCAAATGATGAGGATCAAAGACAAAAAAACCACAAATACAAACAATCTATGTCTTCAAGGGACTTAAATGACATTCTGGGAAATCTCTCTGCAGATATATAAGTAGAAACAAACTTTATACCAAGTCATAATCAGTTAGTTGGTTGTTGTTCTTTATACTCCAAGAGGACCAAAATGGCATCCCTGTGAAGTCTTTTGACTGATGCCTAAATTGAATTTAAGTGAGGCAGAGTTATAAAATGTTCCTAGCCTCATTCTCTCTTTCAAAGTCATTCAAGTCCAATGGCAAGATGAAGTCATTCAAGATGACTGGTGATGGCTTGGGATGAAGGGGATGACCTTGGCTTCTTCCATGTCCATTTAAGCTCTGAGTGCTCCAAAGCAACCTGCTTCTATTGCCTTCACAGCCATTGGGAGAAAACATTTTCTTCTGCCCCTTTTGCTGGCAGAAATCTGAATGCAGGACTTCCTGATTCTATGCCCAGTGCTCTATACACTATATACAGAAAGAGAAAACTGTTGTCCCATGATTGGGCACCATGTTCTCTTCCTTCTCATCTCCCACTTACTCCTCTTCCTTCTTTCGGCTGGTGGGGAATGACACAGTTTCATACATTGATAAATATGTTGTTGTTTATTTTCTGCTACTTTTTTAACCCTTTACCTTTCATCTTGGAATCAATACTAAGTATCAGTTCCAAAGCAGAAGAGCATTGAGGACTAAGCAATTGAAGTTAAGTGACTTGTCTAAGGTCATACAACTAGGAAGTTTTGAGGCCATATTTGAACCCAGGGCATAAGGTCTGGCTCTCTCTGGACTACAACTTGTGAGTGAATTGGATTTATATGAGACAAAGTTGCACAAAGTTGTCAGCCTCATTTTCTCTTTCAGTCCTCAAAGTCCAGTAGAAAGACAAAAGTCAGAACAGTTGGTGATGGCCTTAGATGCACTGGATGAACTTTACCTTCTCTGATAGCTCACTAAACTCTTAGCCCTCCATGGTACCTTCATGGTACCATGAGGTACTTCAGCTGCCTTCATGGTTTTTGGAACAAATTGTTTTCATCCACCCATTCCTTTTAGGGAAGTCTTCACATGCTTTGGCTCCTCTCCCCAATAAGTCACTGATGGGTTTGAGGACTGTGATTTACCCTCTACTTAGTCTAGCCCTCCTACCAGGTTTTACTGGTAGGTGACTGTTCTGCACATCATAGCTTCTTGGAGACAGAGGTGACAGGTAGATAAAAATGTGAATAAGCAGCCCTGAAAAAGGGCTTGGCAAGCTCTTATACCATAAATACTGGTCCTCCATGAACATTCTATACAATCCATACACACAAGAATGCTTACTCTACACACACATCCAGGCACACTCACATACTCAAAGTCCCTCATTGAACCCATGCCAGTTTGAGTGCTTAAGTGGAGAGTACTGGCCTGACACTCAAGGAATCTATGTTGAGCCTCAGCTCTTCTATTTGCTACCTACAGTATCTTGGAGCAATTCACTTAACCTCCCTGGACCTTAATTTCTCAACTTTAGAGTTAAAAAAAGTTGATTAGTTGCCTCTAAAGTCCATTCCAGGTTTTAGCCTTCGATTCTATGAACTGTTCTGCACATTTTAGGGTGGCAAAAATTGAGGGTGGCACTGAAGGTTTAAGTGATTTCCTGAGGCCATGATACAAGGACTTGAAACCTGAATTTTCTCACTGAAACCCATGAATTCATTCTATTTTTCTATATATATACTAAAATGGAGATGTGATCTTATCAATTTAGGAATTGCCTTGAAAAATGAATGGTGTTGGATAGTGGTTAGGAACTTCAGTGAATAGTGAACCAGGCCTAAAGATAGAAGGTCCTGGGTTCAAATCTAGACTCAGAAACGTCCTAGCTTTGTGACTGTGGTCTAGTCACTTAATCCCCACTTCCTACCCTTTAACACTCTTCTGCCTTACAATCAATACACCATACGGATTCTTTTTTAAGGGTCTACTTGTAATAATTTTCCACAGAAGTTTTCTGAAGTTTTCAGAATCAAACTTTCTCCCTTCCTCCATTTACTCCCCCCTCCCAGAAGTGGTAAGCAATTTGATATGGGTTAACCATGCATTATCATGCAAAACATATTTCCACATTGCTCATTGTTGTAAGAGAGTACTCATATAAAACCTAAACCCCAAAATAAAAATCCAAATTGACTCAGATAAAAATAGGATGCTTTGATCTGCATTTCTGAATTCAACAGTTCTTTCTTAGGAGCTGGATAATATTCTTTGTTATAAATGCTTCAGAATTATCCTGGATCGTTGTATCCAGGTAGCTGAGAGTAACTAAGTCCTTCATAGTTGATCATTGTACAATTTTGCTAACACTGTGTACAATGCTCTCCAGGTTGTGATTATTTCACTCTGCATCAGTTCATATTGGTCTTTCAAGCTTTTACTGAGATTATCATCATCGCCATCTACCCCAATTTGGTCAAGCATTCCCCAAATAATGGACATCTCAATTTTTAATTCTTTGCCACCACAAAAAGGCTACTATATTTTTGTGCAGTAGATCCCCTCTCCCTGCTTTTTTATCTCTAGGATACAATCCTAGTATTGGTATTCCTGGATCAAAGGGTTTGTACAATTATATAGCCCTTTCAGCATAGTTCCAAATTGCCCTCCAGAATGGTTGGATGAGTTCACAACTCCATCAACAGTGTATTAGTGTCCCAGTTTTGCCACATCTCCTCTAATAATTATCACTTTGCTGTCATATTGGAAAATCTAATAGGTTTGAGGTGGTACCTCAGAGTTATTTTAATTTGCATTTCTCTAATTAATTGGATATAGTTCTCTATAGATTTGATAAATAAGACCTTTATCAGAAAAACTTATTATGAAATTTCCCCCATGTATTGATTCCTTTCTAATATTAGTTACATTGGTTTTGTTCATAGAAACAACTTATAACTACTGTAGTCAAAATTATTTATTTTCCATCTTGTAATGTTCTCTGTCTCTTGTTTGGTTTCAAATTCTTTCTTTCTCCATAGATTTTCCAGGTAGACACTTCTGTGTTTCCTTAAATTGCTTATGGTATTACCCTTTATATTTAAATGATATACCAATTTTGACCTTATCTTGTTAGAGTGTGAGATGCTGGTCTATACCTGGTTTCTGCTCTACTCTTTTATAGATTTCCAGCAGTCTTTTTCAAATAGTGGATTATTATCTTCAAAACTAGAATCTTTGGGTGGATCAAACACTAGATTGCTAAGGCCATTTACCCCCAATCTATTTCACTGATTCACCATTCTATTTTTTAGCCAGTACCATATAGTTTTGATAATCACTGATTTATACTACAGTTTGAGATCTGGTACTTCTGGGCCATCATCCTTCACACTTTATTTTGCATTATTTCCCTTAATATTCTTGACCTTATTTTCTTCCAGATTAATTTTTTGTTATTTTTTTCAAATTCTATACAATAATTATTTGGTAGTTTGATTGCTCTGGCATTTGAAGAAGTAAATTAATTTAGGTAGAATTTGTCATTTTTTTAATATTAGCATGGTCTACTCAAAATCAGTGAATATTTTTCCAGTTGTTTAGACCTGACTTATTTGCATGGAATGTGTTTTGTAATTATGTTCATATAACTCCTGTGTCTACCTGGGGAAGTAGATTCCCAGGTATTTTATATTGTCTAGAGTTATCTTAAATGGAATTTCTTTTTCTATCTCTAGCTTCTGTACTTTGTTGGTTATATATAGAAATGCTGATGATTTATATGGGTTTATTTTGTATCCTGTAACATTGCTAACATTCTTAACCATTTCAACTAGATTTTTAGGTAATTTTGTTGGATTCTCTAAGAAGACTGTCATATATCTGCAAGTTTCCTCATTGTCTACTTTAATTCCTTCTACTTCTTTTTCTTTTCTTATTGCTAAAGCTAGCATTTCCAGCACAATATCAAATAATGGTGGTGATAATGGGCATCTTTGCTTCACCCTATTCTTATTGGGAAGGCTATAATTTTTGTGAGGTTTGTGATAATCCTAGAACTGAAATTTCTGTTTAGTCACCATATTTCAGAACTGGAAAGGATCTTAGAGATCACCTAGTCTATAATTTCCTCATTTAAAATATGAGGAAATTTCAGGTGCCGAGGTGAAGTGTCTTGTATGAAGTCACAGAGGTATTGAATATCATAAATAAATGGAGAATCCCAGATTCCATATTTCTCCCAATATATCACTCTACCCAATGCAATAGAAATGGGAACTAAGTGAAAGGAAGTAGGAAGGGTCAGATGGAATGTAAATAAATAAATGAAAAAGAAAAGTTCATCAGAATGAGGGATATGGATGTGAGATAAATGGGATAATGGATAAGAAAAATAATAAAGCATATTTTCTATTGAAAGACAAAGCTCTCATCTATCCCAATAAGCAAGCAAAAGAAAGTCTCCCTAGAAATAACAGTTATTACCACAGTAAATAAGATGTTAGTTTTAGGAAATTAAGAGGTAGACTTGAGAGGGTTCAAGTATTAAGTCTGCACTTGAATTGGAGTTATTAACTTTGGGAAAAAAATCCTTTATGTCATTTGGAGGGTCAATGACTTGACAACTCCATGCCTAAAGAAAATGCACAACAAATTTGACTTTAAAAAAGAACTCTCCTTCATGATGAGAGGGTGAATTTTAGTTTTAAAATCAAACAATAATTGAATGGTTTAAACTGAAGCTTATGATTGAGAGTGATTGAAATTTTCTCTAATCCAATGAAGGTATCAGGGCCTTTTAATAATGACTAAATGTGGTGATGTTACTATTAATTTATCAGCCAATCATATCCTTGCACATAAAGTCAATTCATCTAGAATAAGAAGACAAGTTATATTGGGGAAAATGAATAAAATTTGGACATTCCAATTCTACAGAAAATCAAAACAAATGTAGGATATAAAGAGTCATCTTCCAATGCATATGAAGTAAAATAATGAACAAATTTGACAAATCAAAGGCTGATGTGCAATGATGCAATTCAAACTACTCAAGCATATCTACTTAGTAGATTAATCACTCTTCCACATGAAATTCTACAAATCCTAAAGCTAGTTAACATGTCCCACTCTTTTCTAAGCTAACCATCCAATGTTTCTTCAAACAATGCTCACATGGCTTGGGTTTGACATCTTTTATAATTGTTTGTTCTCTTCTGAATACTTTTCAAGTTGTCCATGTCCTTAGGAACTATCGTACTCCAATAAAACACAGTATATCAGATATATCGAGACTTCCTTCCTTCCTTCCTTCCTTCCTTCCTTCCTTCCTTCCTTCCTTCCTTCCTTCCTTCCTTCCTTCCTTCCTTCCTTCCTTCCTTCCTTCCTTCCTTCCTTCCTTCCTTCCTTCCTTCCTTCCTTCCTTCCTTCCTTCCTTCCTTCCTTCCTTCCTTCCTCCCTCCCTCCCTCCCTCCCTCCCTCCCTCCCTCCCTTCCTTCCTTCCTTCCTTCCTTCCTTCCTTCCTTCCTTCCTTCCTTCCTTCCTTCCTTCCTTCCTTCCTTCCTTCCTTCCTTCCTTCCTTCCTTCCTTCCTTCCTTCCTTCCTTCCTCCCTCCCTCCCTCCCTTCCTTCCTTCCTTCCTTCCTTCCTTCCTTCCTTCCTTCCTTCCTTCCTTCCTTCCTTCCTTCCTTCCTTCCTTCCTTCCTTCCTTCCTTCCTTCCTTCCTTCCTTCCTTCCTTCCTTCCTTCCTTCTTTCCTTCCTTCCTTCCTTCCTTCCTCCCTCCCTCCCTCCCTCCCTCCCTCCCTCCCTCCCTTCCTTCCTTCCTTCCTTCCTTCCTTCCTTCCTTCCTTCCTTCCTTCCTTCCTTCCTTCCTTCCTTCCTTCCTTCCTTCCTTCCTTCCTTCCTTCCTTCCTTCCTTCCTTCCTTCCTTCCTTCCTTCCTTCCTTCCTCCCTTCCTCCCTTCCTCCCTTCCTCCCTCCCTCCCTCCCTCCCTCCCTCCCTCCCTCCCTCCCTCCCTCCCTCCCTCCCTTCCTCCCTTCCTCCCTTCCTCCCTTCCTTCCTTCCTTCCTTCCTTCCTTCCTTCCTTCCTTCCTTCCTTCCTTCCTTCCTTCCTTCCTTCCTTCCTTCCTTCCTTCCTTCCTTCCTTCCTTCCTTCCTTCCTTCCTTCCTTCCTTCCTTCCTTCCTCCCTTCCTCCCTCCCTTCCTCCCTCCCTCCCTCCCTCCCTTAACCCCTCCCTTAACCCCTTCCTCCCTCCCTCCCTCCCTCCCTCCCTCCCTCCCTCCCTCCCTCCCTTCCTTCCTCCCTCCCTTCCTTCCTTCCTTCCTTCCTTCCTTCCTTCCTTCCTTCCTTCCTTCCTTCCTTCCTTCCTTCCTTCCTTCCTTCCTTCCTTCCTTCCTTCCTTCCTTCCTTCCTTCCTTCCTTCCTTCCTTCCTTCCTTCCTTCCTTCCTTCCTTCCTTCCTTCCTTCCTTCCTTCCTTCCTTTTCTACTTTCATTTCTTAAATATGAAGAAAGACTTGTCTATAGTAAAAGAAACGGCAATGATTATATCAGATTAAAATTGAGACTTTATTTAGAACACCAAAAAACAAGTCAAATCTCTCAATTCAGAGAGGGTGGAGAGAGATTCATATGTATGTGTTCACATATATGTAAGTATCCATCCATATACACATATACATACATATGAATATGTCTGTTAAGATTATTGATATAGAACTGGAAGGGACAGTAGAGTCCATCTAGTCTAACCCTTTTATTTTAAATGTGAGGAAAAATAAACATTTTGAGAGGAAATGACTTTTCCAAGGCCATACAGACTAGAAGTGGCTCAATTTGAATATGGAGCCAGGTGCAAACCAATGTTATTCAACCTTCTTACGGTCCAAAACTAGGAAGTGTCTCAGACCAAGTTTGAATCTAGTTCCTCTTGACTCCAAGCCTGGGTGTGATATCTAGCTGCCTTCCAGTGATATACCTTTTAAAGATATCGTTGGTCAACAAATCCATTTGCAAATTCAGCTCTAAAATTTTTGTCATTTAGCAAATATACATACATACAAGAATAGATGTGTGTTTCTCACACATTGTAGACTTTTTAAATTAAGTGCTTTCATAGGTGTATCTCTACTCATCAGTAACAACAAATAAGAGCTAATAAGAATAGTTCTGCATTTTATTTGTGAAAATGGTAAAAAGGAAGGAAAATTGGCATCTAGGAAGGAAGAGGATTTCAGTTAAATATTTCCAGTATGTGCTAGATGTAAAATTTTATTGACCATGAGAAAGTATCTGGGGCTTCAAGAGGCTGAGAAGATAGAACATTTCCCCCCTTCTTCTTAAAAGATTTTTAAAGACTTCAAAACCCTTTAAAATATTTAGAGAATTATTTGCATTCAATCCATAGAAAGGTACAAAGAAGGTGAACATTTTTGACATCAATAAAATACATTACCCAAGCAAAATGTTTGATTTAACTGAGTTAATATATTCAATGAAGCATGCTATAAATTTTAATTAAAATATGTATTTACTAATTTATTTCCAAGATGGATTAAAAAACCCTCTGGTGTTGCTCATATAGGATCACCACATCTTTTTCCTAAAGATTATCTTCATCAGATTTCTAAAGAATTATGGACAGAAGGACAAAAGTATTAAATTTGGGTAGATGCAGACAGAACATATCAATTAATGGGACAGAGTATATCAATATAACTGTGGAAGGGAATCTCTGAGACCAGTTACCTGGTCATGTATCCCTTTTGAAATAGATAAGAATGATCATTCTGCTCTTTCTTGAAGATCATAAGTGTTAGAGAACCTATTACCTTCTGAGGCCTGCTATTTGTCTTTTGACTAGCTTTAATTGTTAGGAAGCATTTCTTACCAAAAAAACCTTAGTCTGTATCTCTGACAATTCCACACATTATTCTGAGCTCTATTTTCCTTGTGGGTATAAGTAGAAAAATTCTAATCTCTCTTCTATGGGAAAGTCCTTTAAATAATTCAACACAAACATCATATCCTCCTTAAGCCTTCATTCCCAGTCTAGACCAAATATCTTTAGTTTTTATAGCTAACAGTCCCAGATAATTGGCTCTGGCTCTAGTTCACAACCCAGCTTGATTATATTTTTATTGATTTTTCTCCAGATTGTCGGTGAGATCGGAGCTTTTGTGGAGAGCCAAGTAAAATTCATCTAATCCTTCTTCAACTTAACAGTACTTCAGAAACTGAAAACTATTCTCTTGCCTTCCTACCTAAGTTGATTTGTCTTCATGCTAAACATTTCCATTTCCTGCAAGCATTTTTTTTGCTTAAAATCAAATTCCATCACTTTCTTCATTGCCTTTCTTTGGCTACTCTCTAACACATTAATATTCTTTTCAAAATGAGATTCCCACAATTGAGCATAACAGAAGTCATTGAAAAATATATTCAACCAAAGAGGGCAAGGGTTTGACTTCTTAAGTACTCAAATAGAAAAATGTAGTTGACATAAATCAATTAGTGATCATTTGCCTTCAAAACATACAAGATGAGGGAAGCAAGGGTTAAATAGTATTTGTTCAAACAACAATCTGAGATTGTTATTGGACTACAAATTCAATATAGGTCAAAAGTGGGGTCAGGAGTGGCCAGAATACTAAAGTAATATGAGGTTAAGAAAGGAAGAATTTCCAAGAATGAAGAAATAATGACCTCCACTGAATTCTTCCCTTGTCTCAACTCATCTAGATTTTGGAATTCAGCACTGATAGGCTCAAGAGTGTCAAGAGAAGGAGGTAACTAGCATGGTGAAAGGATTGGAGTCCACATCATATGATGGTCAGTTGAAGGTATGGAAACTTAACACTGGAAGCTTGAATACCTTTTGGGGCACCCCAAGACAACCTTTTGATTTTAAAGATCTTACTTCTGAATCTCTGAACATTATCTCTCTGAGTTGATGAGTGGAGTCCTCTCTGCTATGCTAGGAGAAGAGATACTGAGCTGTGCAGACATACTAAGGACTGTGTGGTGACTCCTGGCATCTGAAAGACCCTCCTCTTGTCTTGGACTGAGGTTGGAGTCCTCCAAATCAGAGGACCTGGGACATCATGAGGAGCATATATGGGAGGAGGGAAAGGAAGTAGCTTTTTTCTTGTCGCTGAATTATGGACAGAGGTTGCACAGCTGCTTCTAAGGGTTGGAAGGAGGCAGCTAGGAAAATTCTAGGACAGATTAACTGGCTCAGGCTGGCTAGGGGAGCACCAGCATGCCCAGGTCTGGCTCAGGAGGAGGCTGCTAAGGGAATGGCTGGCCAAATAGGGGTGGTGCCTTTTCTTTTTCCATCCCATTTTTAATTATTTGATGAATAATTATGAACTAATTAATATGTGGTTTCCTGAAAATTTTAGTTATAACAGAGGAAATAGTCATGTATTTCTTGGAGAAGAGAAGATTCAGGGAGACGTGTAAAAAAGTCTTCTTCCATTATTTCAAGGGCAGTCATGTGAAGGATGAATTCCATTTTTCCTAAATGGTCCTCGAGGATAAAACTAGGATTCATATATAGAAATTGTAATAACACTAATTTAGGCTTGCATTTGGAAAATATGTCCTAACAAATAGAGTCATGTAAAACTTGTTTGGACTGCAGAAAACTGTGGTGGATACCTCTCCAAATTGAAGCTGGATATCTCTTAGCAGGAACCTCATAGTGGGGATCCTTTTGTATATGATTTAGATCACTTGGCTTCTGAGCCCCTTTCAATTCTCAAATTCAGTGATTCTTTGGATCTGTGATATTTGGGGATCTAGGACAAAAAGTGCCTAATAGTACTGCCATCTCAATCCAATAATTCCATCTTGTCTGAAGAATTGAGCTTCCTGCATTGTCCCACTATCAGAGCTTCCCCCTCAATGTGATTCCAAGATCAAAAAGACCTATTTCCTTTCTGGAACCAAACATCTCTTTCAAAGAAGTCCCTTTTCCAAGTCCCTTTTCCAAGTCCCTCTGATCTGGTGGACTTCACCTGAATTTGAATTAGAAGACAGTCTTCTAGACACCAAGAGTCATGTGGGATGAGAGGTAAATGTCTTCCAAGGTACCAGGAATCCACAAGACTTCTGGCATCTTCCCAGAGTGCTCATGCATCCCTCTTCTACAAATAAGCCCCAGTCTTTGTTCTTCATTCAGTCAAAGAGTGGAATTGAATTGCAACCTCAGAGAATGGGGCATTTTCAAATTCAATATGAGACTTTCCCCCTTTAAAACCACAGTTGATCATGGTACAATATAGTATTATATTCTCATTAAATACATTTATATGTATATACGGATGTATGGATATAGATAGATGTATGGGTAGATATGTCTTCTAGGAGATTAGCACTTAGTATGGTGTCTGACATACAGTAGGTGCTCAGTAAATTTTATTTATGGATTGATTGGTTATAGTTTATATTAAAGAGCAATAGGTTTGTCTATTTTAATGGGTTAATAATGCAAAATTACCTGGGATGGGGGCCCTGAGTTTAGTGGATTAATTGGTACTTATTTTAATCTTGTTCAAGCTGTACTGGGGAGGGCTGTGGGCCATATGCTACCTGTGCATTGAAGTTCTGACATTTTTACCTTAGTGCATCATCACCAATCACAGCCTCAGATATCGTACCAGATGTATCCTTTGCCCAATCTAGACACCAATAGTCTCAACACACCAGATTTTTTATTCTAAATACAGTGATTTAAAATTTAAAAAGTAAAATTAAAAAAAGTAAATTCATGATTGGCTTAGAGGATCTTTTCTATATTGTGGGCATTTAATGCTTTTAGCCTAGAAAATGTTTGCCTTTGACCCCTTATGTTTCCTTTTAAGTCTCATTGGTGGGTTTAGGGTTTTGGGGGTTTTATATCACATTGATTCATTGTTTCTCCCTATCTCCCTCTCATGAATATTGTTTTGTATATGTGAATTTTCAGAAGAATGTAGGTCTTCCACCAGAAAGAGTTTTCTTCACACCTAGAGGTGTTACCAGTGAGACTAAGTGTACAAGAGTATCTGCCTAAAATTTGGAAGTTTGCACAAAGGGCTTTAAAAGGCTATCTGCCGGGGGCAGCTGGGTGGCTCAGTGACTTGAGAGCCAGGCCTAGAGACAAGAGGTCCTGGGTTCGTATCTGGCCTTAGACACTTCCCAACTCTGTGACCCTGGGCAAGTCACTTAACTTCCATTGCCCAAACCTTACAGCTCTTCTGCCTTGGAGCCAATACACAGTATTGACTCCAAGACAAAAGGTGAGGGTTTAACCAAAAAAAAAAAGACTGTCTGCCCTTGAACCCAGTCATACCACTGCTGGGCTTGTACCCCAAAGAGACAATAAGGAAAAAGACTTGTACAAGAATATTCATAGCTGTGCTCTTTGTGGTGGCCAAAAATTGGAACATGAGGGGATGCCCATCAATTGGGGAATGGCTGAGCAAATTGTGGTATATGTTGGTGATGGAATACTATTGTGCTCAAAGGAATAATAAAGTGGAGGAATTCCATGGAGACTGGAACAACCTCCAGGAAGTGATGCAGAGCGAGAGGAGCAGAACCAGGAGAACATTGTACACAGAGACTGATACACTGTGGCACAATTGAATGTAACGGACTTCTCTACTAGTAGGAATGCACTACATTAAAGCATACCTACTTATTTCTGTTCATCATCAATTCTTTCTATTTATTAATTCAAGAATGCAAGTCGTTCTTCAAACAACCTTTCTATTGCTTTATATCATGTTCTCTTGTTTCATTCTCCATAATTTCATGCAGGTCTTTCCATATTTTTTCCAAAATTAAACTGCTTGTCATTTTTATGGTCCAGTGGTATACCATCACAATCATATGCCACAACTTATTTAGATATTCCAAAATGAATAGATATCCCTTTGATTTCCAGTTTTTTTCCTACCACAAAGAGAGCTGCTAACAATATTTTAAAATATGTAGATTCTTAAAGTAGTATTACTGGGTCAAATGTATTCAAAGTTTTGTAACTCTTTGAGCATAATTCCAGATTGCTTTCCAAAATGATTGGAACAGTTTGCCATTCCACCAACAGTGTATTGTGTCTCCACTTCTCTACATTCCCTCCAATATTTGTCATTTCGCCCTTTAATTATTTTAGCCAATTTCATAGATGTAATGACGTTTCAGAGATGTTTTGATTTGTATTTTTCTGATCATTAATGATTGAGAATATTTTCCACATATTTATACAGTTTTCGTTTCTTTTTCTAAAACTTGTTCATATCCTTTGACCATTAAAGAGTTGGGGAAATAGCAGATCAGGTGGCCACCTCTCCAATAAAGATTAGTATAACAGAAATGCACAGATCATACCACGTGTGAAGGTGCTTTTTAGCTTTTCTATGCTGATAGATCAGAGGATTCAAATTCAAAGGAGAGCAAGACCATAAAGTTTAAACCTTTTAGATATTTCTCAGAATAAGCTGAAAAATTGAGATTTCATTTATAAAGATTATACATTTAAAAAAATATAGAGAGGTGATTTCCGAAGTCATTGTTGGCTTTTTATGAGTCGATGGCTGGATTGTCTACCTTGATGAATTAAAACATAACTATTTGGTGCATTATAGGAAAAAGTAAAGTCTATGTGGGGTCATTCAAAATGTAACTATTTTTCAGTATCATCACATAGGTACAAAGATAGGGGTTTTTCCTGCAATTGTATTGATATTTGGAATCCCAGATGAGGAAGTCTCCTTTCTCTACAGAGGACCACACTTTCTCTACCACTCTTAGAGAATTTCTTACAGTAGAAAGAAGTTAAATGACTTACCCAGGGTCACACAGCCAATATGTATCAGAGGTCTTGTGGCATGCAAAGTCTCATGTATTAAGGACAATAATGGCAAGATATTTTCTAGGCTTTGTAATTAGTATGTCCTTAGTAATTACTTACTGATTTCTCCTTTATTTTCTAGGTCATGGTATGAAAGATTCTGAAAATGTCTAACTTTATCATTTTGACTGAGTTCCTCCTCATGGGGTTTTCTGACGTTGGAGAACTACAGATTGTGTTTTGGCTTTTTTTACACATTTATTTAGTCACTTTGATTGGAAATCTCCCAATTGTTGTGGCCACTACTCTTGACAGGAGCCTCCATACTCCCATGTACTTTTTTCCTAAGGAATTTGTCCATTATAGATACCTGTTATATATCAGTCATGGTCCCCAAGGTCTCTATTAACTTGCTAATGAATAACATGGCAATCTCAGTTGCTGGATGTGCAGCCCAGATATTTCTAGTACTTTTCCTTTCATATGTTGAGTTTTACTGATAATATTTTAGTTCTTCAGATAAAGGTGAATAAATGATGATAAAAATAAGTATTGCAAAGGTTGGGCAGAAAGACTTTTTTATATATCTGATGAGTTTACAAAACTAGCCAACCTTTTGTAAATCAAATTAGAATTTGCAAAAAAAATTGTTTCTATGTATTTTTATGCTGAGAGACGTTAATGGGCATACACCCATAGATATCAATTACAAAAACTGCCATAGATATGAAAATATTCATAGCACGGCTTTTGTCATAATAAAAACAAAACAGGAGAAAATAGAACAACTGTTACATTAATGTAGGAAAATGTATTTCATTCTGAGATTGAAGGAAAATATATAAGAAGGTAAGACAAAAAGATCGGAGATAGCAAAAGAAACAAGTTGAACACAATTTTTCTCTGAAGAAGGATGGGGATCTGTGGGTTTAAAATGTGATATTATCTGTCAGTCATCATTATAAATCCCCTTAACTATTTTCTCTCTTATAAGGAAAGGCAAAAATGTGATAAGGGTTTATGTAGAAGTGAATGTGATATAAAAAAGAAAATACACTTTAAAACATTTTACACAAAGTTTATGAAGCCCTCACACTTATATGTACATTAAAACCATAACCACAATATATTTGTCCCAATGGAAATAATGAGATGAATAACTATACAAGACATTTAGATGTCTCTCTTTTTGTTTTTCAAATAATGTGTGGATTGGGTTGATTCTACTCTTTTAAGGGAACCTGAGAGATAATGAGTCCTTCAGCCACAGTATTCACATTTGCACATTAATTTAATATTTGTTGAATTCCAAACTCATTACTCTTGAGACGTCTTTATTTGGCACCTCTTCTTTTTATTTGCCTTTTTCTCTCCAGAGACAATTACCTCAGTGCAATGATCTTTGGCTCTCTAAATTTTTCTGGAAATTAAAGACACTATTCCTAAGCATTGAAGAGAATGTCTATGAAAAGTGAAATTGGCCTATGGGACCTCCCATCAAACATGCTGTCCACCTTCAGCTACAAAACTAACAGGATGAATGGGGGAAAATACTTCCCAGTCAAGCAGAATATAAATATGATGGTGAGAAGACCATGGAATCTTGTAAATTTTCTTTCAATCCAGCTTCAGTTGGAGGAATTTTTGAGGTCTTTACCATGACATAGGAATTAAGAAATATAATCTCTGCCTTTATCAGATTGGATAAGCTAACACCAAAGAGATTTGTTGTTTCATTCATGGAAGATAAAGTAAGTTTGATTTTAACTCTTTACCCCTCCTTCCACTTTTCCTACTTTTGTTTCCTCCTTTCATTCCTTCATTCTGTTGTTCCTTTGTTTATTCATTCATTCCTTTGTTTCTTCTTTCCGTCCCTCCTTTCTCTCTTTTCCCTTCTTTCTCTCTCTCTTTCCATAATTTTATTTATATCTGTTTCTTCTTGTTTTTTCACTTTTTGTTCCTTCACTAGGAAGTATGGCACATCAAGAGAAAGAGAAAGGCCAATTATTTGGGAAACAATGAAAATGAGTCTGTGTATAGGACATGAAAAAAATCCAAATTCTTAATTCCAAAATATTTGGGAGGGGTTAGTTCAGGTAGATGTGCCTGTTAAGATTATTGATATAGAAATATAAGGGAGAGTAGAATCTATTTGGTCTAGTCATTTCATTTTTAAAATGAGGAGAAATGGCCTGAGGGGAAGTAACTTGATCAAGGTCATACAGATTGAAAGTGACTTATCTTGAATATGAACCCAGGAGCCATTTTTCCAATGACAGTGTCATTCTCCATTTATTTTCAAAAGTATCCCTTCCTTCATTGAACCACATAGTCACTTAAGTCAAAACAGCACCAAATCCCGGTATGGATATGTTATGAAGCAGTAAGAGAAGGGAGGCAGAGATTAATATGCTAATAATTTTCCATTTTTAGTGTATGGAAATGTTGAGCAGGGAGGTGTCAAACTTTTAAAAAATTAAGATTGTTATAAATGTACTTGATTTGTGTCTCATGGAATTCCACAGTGGTAAAAAGAGATGGAAATGAAGTAACTTGTAAGCCTGTTGTTTTGGCTATGTGGTCCCAGTGATACATCTTTCATAGGTTCCATTTAGTGAGCAAATTCATTCACCCAATCAATTTGAGATCATTGGTATTAAGAAAAAATATATTTATGTGGCTTTCACACTTCATGCACACTTCCAGTTAAGCACTTCCATAGGCATATATCCAGTTCTTAATATCAATGTATAAAGTACAATGAGAAATAGATCTATGTTTTGTTTGTGCAGATGGCAAAATGAAAGGGTAAATAGCATCTGGGAGGGAGGAGCATTTAGTTAAATATTTTCAATATGTGCTGGAGTTTCAAGAGCCTGAGAGTTTAGAGCATTTTTAGAGACTTTTTAAGAATGAAAAACCTCCATAAAATGTAGAGAATTATTTGAATTCAGTTAACACATAAATGTAAAGAAGGTGGACATTTTTGAAATAAAAAAACACATTAGCCAAGAGAAATACCTCATTTAACTCTAATGAATATACAGTATATAGTCTAGTGGTAGTCTCTCGGTGACCGAGAATGACGATTGTCTTTGTGCAGTTTCATCTACGGTGTACCCTCATGTGGCTTTGGAGTCCACAGGCTGAGGCGCACAGTGTGTGGCACATGGGGCCTGGGACGCCAGTTGTTACGGGAGGTGCGGTTGTGACCTGGTGTCGGCGTTCACACGCAGCGGCAAGACGTCGATGTCGTTCATCTTCAAAGGTGGCAGCGGCATGGTGAATGTGGGCTCGCCAGCTGCCTCTGTCAGAGGCAGCGAGTTCTAGTTGCTTTGGGGTCATGCCAGCCCACTTCAAGTTGGACTTTAGCTGATCCTTGAATCTTCTCTTTGGTCAGCCTTGTCTCCTGAGTCCAGCTGACAGTTCCCCATAGAATACCTGTCTTGGTATTCGCGGTGGGTCCATGCAGATGATGTGTCCAGACCATCGTAGCTGGGTTTGGAGGACCAGGACTTCGATGCTGGTGGAGTTGGCTCTGTCGAGGACTTCCTGGTTGGTGATTTGGTCCTGCCATCGGATCCTCATGATTGACCGGAGGGAACGTTGGTGGAATTGCTCCAGCTCCTTCATGTGCTTCCAGTACAGTGTCCATGTCTCACACCGTACAGGAGCGAGCTGAGGACCACTGCGCTGTACACTTTGAGCTTCGTTGCAGTGCTTACACCGCTGTGTTGGAGGACTTTGGAGCGCAGCCGCCCGAGTGCCTGGCTGGCCTTTTGGATCCTGGCATAAATCTCATGGTCTAGGGACCTGTCGTTGGTGATGGTGCTGCCCAGGTACTTGAAAGTGTTGACATTAGAAAGCTCCATGGTGTCGATTGTAATACACGGCTGGTTCGTTGGCCTCCCTGGTGCAGGTTGGAACAGCACCTCTGTTTTGCTGAGGTTGATAGTCAGGCCAAACAGTTTTGTTGCGGTGGAGAACCTGTCCACAATGGTTTGGAGATGATTTTCTTGGTGGGCCATGAGAGCACAGTCATCTGCAAAGAGAGCTTCCAGGATGAGTCTCTCTGTTGTCTTTGTTTTTGCAGTCAGGCGGCGAAGGTCGAATAGTGAGCCATCCAGGCGGTATTTGATGTAGACGCCCAGGTCTAGATCCATCACAGCATGTCATAATACTTGGGTGAAGTATAGGTTGAATAGCACCGGAGCGAGGACACAGCCTTGTGTCATGCTATTGGAGATGTTAGAGTGATCGGAAGTCTCTCCACCAGATAGGACTTCCCCTGTCATGTTGACATGAAAGAGCTGGATCAGTTTGACAAATTTTGCTGGGCAGCCGAGCTTGCTGAGGATCACCCACAATGCGTCCCTTGTTCACTGTGTCAAACGCCTTTGTCAGGTCTATGAAGACAATGTAGAGACTCAGGTTCTGCTTAAGACATTTTTCCTGCATTTGCCTCACCGTGAAGACCATGTCGATGGTGCTGCGATCTGGTCGGAAGCCGCATTGTGATTCAGGCAGGTTCTGCTCTGAGACAGATGACAGGAGTCTGTTGAGTATAACACGGGCGAGGATCTTTCCAGCAGTGGAGAGTAGTGAGATGCCTCTGTAGTTGTCATAGGCTGCTCGTGAGCCTTTGTTCTTGTATAGGGCTACGATGGAGGCATCTCTGAGTTCTGGGGGCATGTCTTCCTCTTCCCATATGCTGGTCAGCACTATGTGGAATGCCTGGAGTGCCTTTCCCTTTAAGGCCTTGTACACCTCGGTTGGGATCCCATCTTTACCGGGTGCCTGGCCTGCACTCATTTGTTGAATGGCTTTTTGGACTTCCTCTATTGAAGGAGGAATGTCAAGTTGTTCAATGGTGTGGTTTTGGGGGATCTGGTCAAGGGTGCTTTGGTCGACTGAAGAGGGTCAGTTGAGAAGCTGACTGAAGTGTTCTTTCCACCTGTTGCTGATGCCTTTTTTATCTTTTATGAGAGTGTCACCATCGGAGGATAGCAAGGGAGTGGTGGTGGGTTTTAATGGCCCATAGACAGTCTTGAGGGCACTGAAAAATTGTTTGTAGTTTTTCGTATCAGCAAAACGCTGGATTTCTTCTGCCTTTTCCCCATCATCGGTCTTGTATCTTCCTGATCTCACGCTGCGCCATGGCTTGGAGAGATTTGAATCTGTCCTTTTTAGGAGGAGAGTTTGGGTTATTTTGCCACTCCATAAAGGCTTTGTTCTTTCTGCTCACTAGGTCTTCAATAGCAGTGTTGTTCTCGTCGAACCAGTCCTGGTGGTTGCGTTGTTTGGGGCCTAGGACTGCCTTTGATGTTTCCTTCACTGCATCTCTGAACTGGTTCCATTTTTTGGTTGAGCTTCCAATGAGTGGTCCCTTGGCAGACAGCTTTTGTCGTCCAGGCAGGACTGGAATGTTTGCAAATAAGATGGATCTCTAAGACGACTCACGTTATAAAATGCGTGAACTGTCTGGGTGCATTTTGGATGGCGAGGCGCAATGAGCATTAGAAGAGTCGCTCTAACCAATCGGTGGTCTGTCCAGCATTCAGCTCCTCTCATGGCTCTGGTGATCTGTACATCCTGGATGTCTAGCCAGCATACAATGATGTAGTCAATGAGATGCCACTGTTTTGATCTTGGGTGCATCCACGTTGTTTTATATTTGTTCGCCATTCTGAACACTGTTTGTGATGGTGAGTTCGAACTCTGTGCATTTACTGAGTAGCAGTAGGCCGTTGTTGTTCATTTTGCCCACACTATGTTTGCTGAGCACTCCTTTCCATCTTTCATGGTCCTGGCCAACACGGGCATTGAAGTCTCCCAGTAGTATCAGCTTGTCATTTGTGGGCACTGAGTGCAGGATGGCACTCAGGTCAGAGTAGAACTGCTCGATGGTCTCCTCTGTGCTGGTCAGTGTAGGGGCATATGTGCTGATGATGGTGGCATACCAGTCTTTGCTGAGAGGCAAACGGATCTTCATGAGCCTCTCGCTGATGCCCACAGGCAAGTCTGGCAGCTGTTTGAGCAAACTGGTCTTGATGGCCAGGCCAACACCGTAGATTCTGTCTTCATTTGAGGCTCTACCTTTCCAGAAGAAGGTGTATCCAGTGGTGGGTTCGCTGAGTGATCCCTCTTCTGGTAAGCGTGTTTCGCTTAGGGCTGAGATGTTGATGTTATATCTAGCCAGTTCTTTACTGATTAGAGCTGTTCTTCTCTCAGGTCTTGGGGTATTCTCTCTGTCAAGTAATGTCCTGATGTTCCATGCTCCTAGCAGGAGTTTCTTTGTATTTTTTCTTTGATTTCGACCTCTTAAAGGGATGGCCCTCCAGCTGCGGTGTGCTGACCGGGTGTTTGTAGGGCAGGCAATGTTTGGGACACCTTTTCTAGTCCCTCCCTTGATTAGGGTGAGCAGTGCTGTCCTAGAGAGGGCTGCTCAGTCACCCAGGATGCTGCCGAACGTCTCTGCTGCACACAGGGACGAGCGACCACTGGTCTGTGGGCCGCCTACGTGCAGGATCGTGACTACAACTGCCAGTGGTCACCTCCACCTGTTGCGTCGCCACTCCCCCATCACTGCAGGTCTTGAAGAGGGTGGACGGGGTCAGGATAGATGAGTGTGCACAAAGACACTTGTGCGTGAAGGAGATTTAAGTGGAAAAGTCGATGCACAGAGACAGTCCCACTCTCTCGGCGTTGGAAGCCTGGGTCCAGTGGCACGAAAAGTCGTTACACCTGGAGACTTCCTCAGCTGCATTGGATGGCCGTGTTGTCTTTTGTGCTCCAACACACCCTGAGCACTCCACAGTGCTTTGCTGCGTCGCCATCTCAGCCATTGAACCTTCTTATTGGTTTCTTCCGTCTGTTCCGCCGAAGCAGTCTTCACATGCCGGGTGAGCAAAGCCCTAGTTAACCAGGGGTTGATGACCCGATGGCTACCCTCACAAGGTTTGGCTGGCCTGTTGAAGCCGTTGCCTGGGGTGTGGCCGCTGCCACATTCTCCCAGTCTCACTTGTGGCTCCCAGTAGCTGCTAGCATATGGCAGCAGCCACACCCCGGGCAACGGCTTCGACAGGCCGGCTAAACCTTGTGAGAGTAGCCATTGGGTCTTCGACCCTTGGTGAACCAGGGCTTTGCTCACCCAGCATGTGAAGACTGCTTCGGCGGAACAGACGGAAGAAACCAACAAGAAGGTTCAATGGCTGAGAGGGTGACGCAGCAAGGCACTGTGGAGTGCTCAGGGTGTGTTGGAGCACAAAAGACAACACGGCCATCCAATGCAGCTGAGGAAGTCTCCAGGTGTAACAACCTTTCGTGCCACTGGACCCAGGCTTCCAGCACCAGAGAGTGGGACTGTCTCTGTGCACTGATTCTTCCACTTAAATCTCTTTCACGCACAAGTGCCTTTGTGCACACTCATCTATCCTAACCCAGTCCACCCTCTTCAAGACCTGCGGCGATGGGGGAGTGGCGAAGCAACAAGTGGAGGTGACCACTGGCAGTTGTAGTCACGATCCTGCACGTAGACGGCCCACGGACCAGTGTTTGGGGTTTATGGGGTGCTCAGGGAGGGGTAGTATCTCTGGTATGGAGGGCTTGTCATGCCCTCCTAGGGCAGCTCTCCAGCCTCTGACCCTCACCTGACACCCAGCTCTCACATACAGTTTATAGTAGTACACAATAAGACAGTCTTTAAATTTAAGTTAAAATCTTTGAAAGCAGAGATTGTTTTTCTTTTGTATTTCTTTGTCTTCCCACTTTTTAGAACAGTACCATACATTTTAATAGGCACTGAGTAAATACTTATTGACTTATTTAATGACAAAAACATGAGAAATAGTTCCTTTTGTCTTCAACAATATGTACTTTGAATTTCTTCCATTCTTAGTCATTTAATGTCTCAAAATGAGTTTCCCAAACATCTTGTTGGTTCATCTCTTGGACAATTGAAGGGATCAGATCAGCCAGGTTTGGGGAAATGCCCAACTCTAATTTAAGGATTTATTTAAATTATTTTCCAATGCATCATAATGGGTGAAAATCCATATCAGTTCTCAAATGTCTATGAGGAGGGCTGAAGTTCAGCTCCTCATCTATAAAATGAGGGAAATTTGCAGAATGACCCTAAAATAAGCTTCAGATCAAAATCTATGATTCTCTGAGGGAATAAGGTGTAAGACTTAGGGTTGGTCTTGGGATGGATGGATGCTATCTATAGACCCATGCAACTAAGTTTGGGCTAATGAGCATGTTTACTCAACAGTAATGGACTTTTTTTTTTGATAATAGACTCTCAAACAGTATTATTCATTAATTCACAAGCATTTATTAAAATTCCACTATGTTCTAGACACTGTGCTAGGTATTGTAGTTGGAAAGAAAAATGGAATAATCTCAGCTTTCTAGTAACATATCTCCTAAGCCTACTGTGTTTCCAGGCACTATAGAAAGAATTGGGGGGTAAAAATAAAAGGAAACACAAATCTCTGCTCTAAAGGAAATCATAATCTAATTAGAGAAACAACTTGGGAACAATGGAGATGCAATTTACTAGCTCTGTGACCTTGGACAAGTCACTTTTACAAGGCCCAGATTTTTCAACAGTAAAATAACAGGTTGTCACAGGTGACCATTAAAATGGTATCCAGCTCTAATTTTTGATCATCTGCATTGTCTTTCATCAAGTTATATAGGTACATATATGCACCTATATACATATATATTCAAACAGTTGATCAATTATAGGTTTTACTAGAGAGCAACAGACTATGAGAGGATACTTTTGGGCAAATGGGTTGCTCATGTTTAATGATTAGGGGACAGAAAATTATCTGGGGGCCCTGAGCTAAGTTGATTAATTGAGACACATTTTAATCTGGTTCAGGCTGGATTAGGGCGTGTTGGGGCCCCATGAAACTGATGGGTTAAGAGTTTGATGCCTCTTTCTTAGTGTATCATGATCAGTTACAGCCTCAGATATAATAGGTACACCCTTTGCCCAATCTACCCACCAATAGTGACAACAAATTCTATTTTTGGATTTTATCTACCATAGTGATTTAAAAATAGTTTCATGATTGGTTTGGAGGAACTCTTTTCTCCATATTGGGGCCATTTGATGCCTGTAAGAGTTGAGTCTGAGATGTAAGTTCAATTGGTGCTTTCTTTTTGTTTTATATCATATTAATTTATTGGTTTTCTATCTTACTCTCATGAGCATTGCCCTGTATCAATGATTTTTTTATAGAATGTAACCCATTTATCAGGAAGAACTTTCTCCTCCTCAAGAAGTATTACTACCCAGATTTATGGAGTAAACGTATTCCAAGAAATGATGACATAAAAGAAAGATTGTGTAGAATGGGGTAGTAGTAAGACAAAGTACTCCCTCAAACTCCATTCTCTACCAGCCAAAGATGGAGTTGGTTGCCATGGCCAACCTGCTCAATTTCTCTGCATGAAAGGCAATTAAAGTGGTCAAAATAGAAGTGACAAAAAATCTGTACATCAAATATGGTAAAAAAGGAGGAGCAAAGAGTGTGGATTTGCATTCCTTCCCTTCCTCCTGTTCCTTGGAGTAAGGGGAGCTTTGGGACTTACCTGTCCAACACTCATTTGCAATGTGTCCTCCCAATCTCTTTGAGAGTGTGTTTGGGCAATGAAAGGGGAAAATTTTTCAGACTCTTGATGCACTGCTAGAGAAAGTAGTCAGAATGTTGAGAATTTAATTTTTAAAATTCTCATTAAAATAATAGTTTCCTTTAAAAAACAACAAATCATTGATTAGAACCATGTGTTCAACTAGTAGTTTTACTAATAAATATTTATTTAGTACATATCAGGTATTAGGCATTATTCTGGCACTGGGGATACTAAGAAATGTAAAAAAAAATCTTCCCCTCAGAGAAGCCATAGTTTAATGAGGGATACAACATTAAAACATCAATTTAGGGGGCAGCTGGGTGGCTCAGTGGATTGAGAGTCAGGCCTAGAGATGGGAGGTCCTAGGTTAAAATCTGGCCTCAGACACTTCCCAACTGTGTGACCCTGGGCAAGTCACTTGACCCCCATTGCCTAGCCCTTACCACTTTTCTGCCTTGGAGCCAATACACAGTATTGACTCCAAGACGGAAGGTAAAGGTTTAAAAAAAAAACAACAAAAAGAAACCCCATTAATTTAGAAACAACATATAAGTGGGATAAATTGAGTGTAGTCTCATTTGGAAGGTCCTGGGAAAGGCTACTTGCAGGTAATGGTATTTTAGCTAAAACTTGGAAGAAGCTAGGGAAATTGGGAGGCAGAGATGAGGAGTAAGCACTTTATGGATAGGGGACAGTCAATGAAAATTCTTGGAATTGGGAGATGGAGGATATTATTTTAGGATCATCAAGGAAATGAATGTCACTAGATGGCAGAATGGAGGATGGAAATAAGAGATGAATTAATTATAAGAAGACAGAAAAGAGATTGGGAGCAGCAAACAGAGAATTTTAGATTTGATCTTGGAGCATCAGTTTATATAGGCTTAATAGGACCTGAGGACTTGACTGCAAGGAAAATAATTTGAATTTAATTCAGGAAACATAAAAGTCACTTGAGATTTTGGAGGAGAAAAAAGAGTATGATCCTCAATTATGATATTAATGTGACTAAGTCTGGTTTCTGTATTTCACTGACAAAAAGCCCCAATAAATTAAATGTGTATATATCTATTAATGTACCTATGTATATAAATGTATATATACATAAATATAAGTAATGATAGTTACATTTACACATATCTTTATGTACAAAGAAGTAACAATAATATATTTATATAGAAAATAATTCACCAGCCACTAAGATTGTTTAGCAAAGGAAATGTTTCTGGAGGAAGTTATCAATTCATTGATTATGTATTTTTTTAAAGTAAATTCATTGATTTGTTGGTTTGTTATATTCAAATACTCAGTTAACTCCAGACCTTTCTGTTGCTTCATATAATAATCTCTTGGTTCTGCTCATTTAACACTTCTAAATTTCATGTAGATATTTCCATGTTTAAAAAAATAACCTCCTCATTTCTTATGACACAGGAATATTCCATCACAATCATATGCCATAACTTGTTTAGCCATTATTCAATTGATGGGTATCCCTTCAATTTCCAGTTCTTTGCCACCACAAAGAGACCTGGTGTAAATATATTAAAAACACATAGAGTCTTCGCCCATTCTCCTGATCACCATAAGAAATTAACCTAATATTAGTAATCCTTGGTCAAAACATATACTAAGTTTCAAAACTCTTCGGCCAGAAGTCCAGACTATTCTCCAAAATGGTTGGACCAGTTCCAACAATTGTGTATTAATATCCTCAATTTTCCACATCCCCAACAATAATTGTGGTTTTGCCCTTTTACCATTTTAGCCAATCTGGTAGGTGTGAGATGATATCTCAGAGTTGTTTTGATTTATCTTCTAAACAATAATTATTTAGAGCATTTTTCATTTACTTATATGTTTAATTTCTTTTTTTTAATATCACCCATTCCTATGTTTTTATTCTTAATCAACTGGAAAAACAGCCTACCAGGTGATCACCTCTCCAGTATGGATTAGTATTACAGGGACAGGCATACCATACTACATATGGAGATGATTTTTTAGTCTATCTATACTATGATTCCTAGCAAGATCATGGAGTTTATAGCTTTTACATATATTCTTAGAATAATCTGAAAGATTGAGATTTCACAATTAAAAAAATAAGAGATAGTCTTCTAAATCATAGATAGCTTTTGAGTGTCAGTAGATAGATTGCTTTCACTGATGAATTAAGTCATAACTTCTCAGTGCATTATAGGAAAAGGGGAAACCAATGTCGGGTCATTGAAAACATTAAAATTCTCCTTAAGTATCCAATATATATGGTAATGGACCCTATAAATTTGGATCCTATAATAATAATAATAATAATAATAATAATAATAATAATGGATCCTATAATATAGGAAATGAGCCTATAATGTTGTTCATATTTGGAACTACCAGATGAGGAAGTCTCCTTTCTCTACATGGGACCACACTTTCTCTACCACTCTTAGAGAATTTCTTACAGTAGAAAGAAGTTAAATGACTTACCCAGGGTCACACAGCCAATATGTATCAGAGGTCTTGTGGCATGCAAAGTCACATGTATTAAGGACAATAATGGCAAGATATTTTCTAGGCTTTGTAATTAGGATGTCCTTAGTAATTACTTACTGATTTCTCCTTTATTTTCTAGGTCATGGTATGAAAGATTCTGAAAATGTCTAACTTTACCATTTTGACTGAATTCCTCCTCATGGGGTTTTCTGACATTAGAGAACTACAGATTGTGTATTGGCTTTTTTTACACATTTATTTAGTCACTTTGATTGGAAATCTCCCAATTGTTGCAGTCACTACTCTTGACAGGAGCCTCCACACTCCCATGTACTTTTCCCTAAGGAATTTAGATGCCTGTTATATATCAGTCACAGTCCCCAAGGTCTCTCTTAACTTCCTAATGAATGACATGGCAATCTCAGTTGCTGGATGTGCCACCCAGATATTTCTAGTCCTTTTCCTTTCCTACGTTGAGTTTATGTTGCTCACTGTCATGGCCCGTGATCGTTATGACGCCATATGCCAGCCACTCCACTACCCAATGATCATGAGCTCCCGTGTGTGCATGCAGATGACCTTAGCATGCTTGCTCACTGGCCTCCTGTATGCAGGTTTCCAAACTGGTTATACCTTTCGGTTGCCTTTCTGTCAATCCAACGTGGTTCATCAGTTCTTCTGTGACATCCCCTCTTTACTTGCACTCTCTTGTGCAGATACTTTCAGCAATAAAATATTGATGGCAGCCTTTGGTCTGAGGGTTGGGGTTGGCTGCTTTGCCTTCATTATTCATATATTCACTACTGTGCTCAAGTTCCCAGGGAAAGAAGACCAAAGGAAAGCCTTTTCTACCTGCATTCCCCACATTATTGTGGTGTCAGTGTTCCTTCTTTCAGGTCTTTATGAGTATTTACAACCACCTTCACATTCTGGGTACATTAAAGATTTAATCCTCTCAATGATCTACTCTGTAATACCCCCTTTCTTGAACCCCATCATATATAGTTTGAGGAACAAGCAGATAAAGGAAGCTGTGAGAATAGTAATGAAGAGAAAGCCTTTTAAAAGGAATGTATATGGATACAAGTATTCTCAGAGTAATTTAGCCCAACGGGGCATAAACTGTATAGACTTTGATCCACTAATATCACAACTAGGTCTGTATCTCATAGAGATCAAAGCTAGGGGATATGACCTACCTATACAATAATATTGATTAATTTATTTTTAATTTTTTTCTTCTTTTTAAATTTATTTAAAAAAATTTTTAATTGATTAATTTAGAGTATTTTTCCAGGATTACAAAAATCATGTTCTTTTCCTCCCCTCCCCTCAATCGTCTCCCATAGCCGACACACAATTCCATTGGGTTTTACATGTGTTATTGGTCAAGACTTATTTCCATAATATACAATAATATTTTAAACAGCTCTTTTCTGTGGTGACAAAGAATCAGAAAATGAAGGGATGTCCTGTGTTGAGAAGAGGCTGAACAAGTTGTGCTATACCATTGTAATGGAATATTACCGTATCATAAGAAATGACCAACACCTCTATCACAAAATAAAGTGACATAAAGTCAATGGAACAGCACTAGGAGAATGTTCTACAGACGAACATTAATCTTATTTGATGATCAATTGTAAATGACTTAATTATTATCAGCCATACAAAGATAAAAGTTAATTCCAAGAGACCTGTGATGTAAAAGACTATCTACTCCATAAAAGGAACTGATCGAGTAAATTCAGATCAAAGCAGACCATTCTTCACCTTACTTTTGAGGTTTTTTTTTCTATATAAGCAATATGTGTCTTCTTTTACAATATGAGGAACATAGAAATATGTATTGTAGGACCTATAGTATATTGTCTGTCATTTCAAGGGGTGGTGAAGGCTGGGATAACAAGAGAGTATGTGGATCATAAAATGCAGAAAATGATTAAAAATTGTATCTACATGCAATCTGGAAAGATAAAAAAGAAAGAATAAAGGAATATAGCATAAAATAGAGGTTATTTTTTACTCACATCATTGTTATACCTAGTTTATCCACAAATAATTTTTGTAGGTTAATGAGAAATAAATAATAGAAGTATAACATATTCTTGGCAGAAAATGCAAGAAATAGGAATAGCCAAGAATGTTAGAAATCATGTTAGAATGTCACAAATAATGTTGCAACAAATGTTGTAAATAAGAATGGCCAGGAACTATTACTATAGGAATGTTAAGGGGAGAAATTGGGACACAGTATCTCTTTTACTGCTTGTGGCTACTGAAGCTCTGTGTAGCTGGTTTTGGCCTGCACGAGGATAATGGCTAGAAATAGATGTAAAAACAAAACAACCCTCTATTTAATAACTATTAAAGGTTAAGGAAAGATAAGGAAAGGTAAACAAAGGTTTCGAGGATTAAGATTCCATAATCTAAAAGGGGACCAAGTTTTTCCCCACCTTCCTCTAGCCTACAAAGACTTGAAGAACTTGAGCCTCCTTAAAACTCCTTATCTATCACTAAAAAACCCCAAACTCTACTAAATAGCCTTATGATAATTACTAATCCTGTTATTATATATTTACTGTCTCTGTCAATCTCGTTCAGCTTTGAGTCAGTTGTTAGTACTCTCACCTTCTGCCCACTGCCAGCTCTTCTAGGCCTAGCTGGGCTTTTAAGGCCTGACCAAGCTTTAAAATGTCCTGGTGACTTCCGGGTTAACATGGCTGCAATCTTGAAGCGAATCACTTCCTCTCCCCAGCACTGAAAGAAATAGACTACCTCAAAAGAGCATAAAAATCACCTTTGGAAGAACAGCGGGACTCTCTAGTACCCCACAGAAATGAAGGTACGTGGGGCTTGAACATTTCCACACTATAAGGAGGAGGAAAGGCTGGCACAAAAACATGAACTGAGCCACCCCTCTCCCCCCTCCACCAAACCAGAGTAATGTATCAGAACTCTCACTGGGACAGCGAGTAAGTGAGGAGTGTCTCTGTCTGGGGGGGCACACCAGGGTCCTTGGGATCTAAAGACTGCAATGAAACGAACTCTCAGGGTGGTTTCACGGGAGAATCCTGCCCTGGGCAAAGAGGCGGCCACACTGAGAGGCTGCGCTGAGGAAAGGGACAGCCCCACTGAGAGGCTGCACTGAGCAAGGGGGAGGCTGTGCTGAGCAAAGGGGCAGCCGCGCTGAGAGGCTGCGCTGAGGAAAGGGGAGGCCGCGCTGAGCAAAGGTGCCTGCACTCTAAGAAGCCTCAGAGGCTGGGAAGAACTAGTCTGAGGCAACCTAAATTCACAGAAAACCCGCCCATATCACCCAGACCCCAGACCAAAAAGGAAAGGGGAATAAAACCACCATGGCATGGCTCACATGGCCCAAAATCAAGCCTCCAGGAAGAAAGGGAAAAAGGTGACTATTGAAAACTTTTATGGCGGGAGCACCCAAGGAAGAGAAGAGAAAGAGGATGAAACCCCAACAAAATCAAAACATGCCTCCCAAAATGGAAACTATCCACAAGCTCTGGAAGAAATCAAATTGGAGCTTGCCCAAAAGATGGAAAACTTCTGGAAAGAAAAATGGGAGAAAGAGATCAGCAGTCTGATCAACAAGACTTCACAATTGGAGAAAGAGCTGGAAGCATCTAATAGAAGGGCAGATAAAGCTGAAAAGCAAAACCAGTCCCTAATGACCAGAATTAAGGAACTGGAAGACAGTGAGCATGCAAAACAGCAAGAGTTAATAAAGCAAGTCCAAAAAATTAATGAATTAGAAGAAAACATAAAATAACTCACTGAAAAGGTCACAGACCTGGAAAACAGAGAAAGAAGAGACGTGAGAATTATTGGTCTGCCAAAAAAAAAACAGAGATAAACAAAAATCTTGATGCTATACTACAGGAGGTTATAGAAGAAAATTGCCCACATGTTCTGGAGCAAGGGGGCAAAATAGAAATAGAAAGGGTTCATAGAATACCCTCTATACTAAATCCCCAAAAGACAACCTCCAGGAATGTAATTGCCAAATTCAAGAGCTTCCAAGAAAAGGAGAAAATCCTACAAGAAGCCAAGAAGAGGAGCTTCAGATATAGGGCGGCTCCCATAAGGATCACACAGGATTTAGCGGCTAACACACTAAGAGACTGCAAAGCATGGAACACAATATTTAGAAAGGCAAGAGAGCTGGGTCTCCAACCAAGAATCAAATACCCAGAAAAACTGACTATATACTTCCAGGCCAAAGTATGGGAATTCAACAACATAGAAGATTCCCAAGCATTTGCTAAGAAAAGACCAGAACTTAGTGGAAAATTTGATATCCAATCACAGAAAGCAAGAGAAACATGAAAAGGTAAATATGAAAGAAAGGGAAAAGGAGATAAATCTTATCTTTTTCTTTAAGTCAAACTCTCTTCTATAAGGACTACATTTACATCAAATTATATATATTAATATGTGGGGAAAATGTATTGTGTAACTCTCAAAAATTGTATGCACCCTAAGAGTAGTTAGAAGAATCATGCATAGGGAAAGATTGGGGCATCAAGAAGATTTGGTGAAAGGGGGGGGCAATGAAAGGAAAAGGGAGGGGGGAAGCATCAACAATACTAAAATTTACTTCAAGAAATGGGGGGGGGGCTAAATAGAATAACATTTCCCATACAAAAATACACAACAGAAGGGGAGGGGAAGATCTCTCATATGAGAAGGAGAGGAAGAGAGCGTGAAGTGGTATTACTTAAACCTTACTCTCAGGGAAATCAACTCTGAGAGGGAGGAACATCTAGATCCAGTGGGATCCTGAATTCTATCTTATCCAACAGGGAAAGAAAGAAAGGGAAATTAAGGAGGGGGAGGGGGGAGAGAGTATAAAAAGGGAGGGAAGGAGAGGGGGAGGAGAAGGGATCATAAAAATGGAGGGGTTAGAAAGAGAAGCATACCAAGGGAGGGGAATAGGGGGATTGACCCAAAGTAAATTACTGGTTCAAAAGGAAAGGATATAGCTAGGGAAGAAAGGTCAGAACTAGGGGAAGATATCAAAATGCCAGTGAATCCACAAGTGACAATCATAACTTTGAACGCGAATGGGATGAACTCACCCATAAAACGTAGACAAATAGCAGATTGGATTAGAACCCAAAACCCTACCATATGTTGTCTTCAAGAAACACATATGAGGCTGGTTGATACTCACAAGGTTAGAATTAAAGGATGGAGTCAGACCTTTTGGGACTCAACTGATAGAAAGAAGGCAGGAGTTGGGAATAGATTCGGGGTAAGTGACCTCAACAGAACAGTATACAACAAACCCAGAGAACCCAGCTTATGGGACAAAAATCCACTATTTTATAAAAACTGCTGGGAAAATTGGAGGCCAGTGTGGGAAAGATTAGGTTTGGATCAACACCTCACACCCTACACCAAGATAAATTCAAAATGGGTGAATGACCCGAACATAAAGAAGGAAACTATAAGTAAATTATGCATTTACTTATAATAGTATACATGGCAGACCTTTGGGAAGGGAAAGATTTTAAAACCAAGTAAGACTTAGAAAGAGTCACAAAATGTAAAATAAATAATTTAGAGCATATAAAATTAAAAAAGTTTTTGTACAAACATAACCAATGTAACTAAAATCAGAAGGAAAGCAACAAATTGGGAAACAATCTTCATAAAAATCTCTGACAAAGGTTTAATTACTCAAATTTACAAAGAGCTAAATGAATTGTACAAAAAATCAAGCCATTCTCCAATTGATAAATGGGCAAGGGACATGAACAGGCAGTTCTCAGCCAAAGAAATCAAAACTATTAATAAGCACATGAAAAAGTGTTCTAAATCTCTTATAATCAGAGCGATCCAAATCAAAACAACTCTGAGGTATCACCTCACACCTAGCAGATTGGCTAACATGACAGCTATGGAAAGTAATGAATGCTGGAGGGGATGTGGCAAAGAAGGGACACTAATTCATTGCTGGTGGAGTTGTGAATTGATCCAGCCATTCTTGAGGGCAATTTGGAACTATGCCCAAAAGACTGTCTGCCCTTTGATCCAGCTATATAGCACTGTTGGGTTTGTACCCCAAAGAGATAATAAGGAAAAAAAACTTGTACAAGAATATTCATAGCTGCACTCTTTGTGGTGGCCAAAAATTGGAAAACGAGGGGATGCCCATCAATTGGGGAATGGCTGAGCAAATTGTGGTATATGTTGGTGATGGAATACTATTGTGCCAAAAGGAATAATAAAGTGGAGGAATTCCATGGAGTCTGGAACAACCTCCAGGAAGTGATGCAGAGCGAAAGGAGCAGAACCAGGAAAACATTATACACAGAGACTGATATATTGTGGTACAATCGAAGGTGATGGACTTCTCCATTAGTGTCAATGCAATATCCCTGAACAATCTGCAGGGATCTAAAAAATACTACCCACAAGCAGAAGATAAACTGTGGGAGTAAAAACACCAAAGAAAAGCAATTGCTTGACTACAGGGGTTGGGGGGATATGACTGAGGAGAGACTCTAAATGAATACTCTAGTGCAAATATCAACAACATGGAAATGGGTTCGAGTCATGAACACATGTGATTCCCAGTGGAATCATGCGTCGGCTATTGGAGAGGTGGTGGGATTGGGGGGGGGGGGAAGAAAATGATTTTTGTTTCCAACAAATAATGTTTGGAAATGACCAAATAAAATAATGTTTAAAAAAATAAAAAATAAAATGTCCTGGCCGTCTCAGCAGGAAAACACAACTCTTTCTCTTTTCTGTTGATTTCCTCCAGACTTATTCCAGAAGCTCTAACCTATTCTTCTCCTTCTCCTGCCACTGTTTTTTTTTTTCAGAGTTCTGGGGAACAGAAAAATCAGGCTTCTCTTAGGCCAAAAATCACCCGGAGCCCTTTGGCAATTAGAAAACCAACTGACTCCAGCTATGCAGAAGTCCAACCACCATTCTACCCAAGAATCTGTCTGCCCTTGAATAAATCTTACCCACTATTCTTTACCCTGTCTTTAACTGCTAATTAATACTAATATTTTTCCCCTTGAGATCCATTTGAAAGACATCTTTCCAAATGGATTTTGGTAAGCCATGTTATTTTAATATAAACCTAAACTACTATTCCATTCCCCAAATATAATCCTTATCTTAAACTTATTCTCTTCTATCTCTACCCTAGTTTTATCCTAATTATACTATACCTATTCTATGCTCCCTATGCTAAAGATAGGAAATAGAAATTCAAGAAACAGAAAAAAAGACATTAAGGAAAATGCTTGCACAATTGCAAGTCAAAATGTTACAATTATAAAAATTCAAAATGCAAACATTTACATTAACACAGTTATGCAAGATACCCATTATACATATATACAAATATTTACACTATTTACATATTAGCACAATATAAAATTCCCTTTGAAGTGGGTATACAAACATTGAAGATTTAATTTACTAAGGATATAATTGTAGCCTATACTGTTACAGAAAGCAAAAGTCTATCTAAAACAATTCAAAATGCATCTTACAAATACTATGGAAGAAAATTCAAATCAAACTTTTAACTCAGCTAAAACAGAAAAACAAGAACTATCTATAGGTAAAACTCAAAATTAACTTGTAGTAGCAAGAAAATAAAAAACTTTGCAAGAAACCTATTGTACATGTATATACAAATATTATACACTATTTATATGATATGTACATACTATTTACAGATTCCTTCAAAATCACCTTTTAGCAAAATATAGTGGTAGTCTCTCGGTGACCGAGAATGACGATTGTCAACAGCGTCAACACTGTTGTGTTGGTGGACTTTCAAATTTTGTTTCCACTTCTGTACCACTTTCTAGTCTATGCTTTCTCTAAATCTGTTTCAGTAATTACAGAGAAGTTTAATCTTACTACAGGAACTTGTTCTGCAGCAAATTTGGCTGTGACATCTGCTCTACGATTTCCTTGTGCGACAAAATCATTATTGTGAGTATGAGCTTTGCAATGGATTATAGCAAGGTTTTTAGGAAGTTGAAAAGCTTGCAGCAATTTATGGATCATTTCTGCGTTGGCAATAATTCTTCCAGAAGATGGTAAGAATCCATGCTGAAGCTATAAAAATACAATTGCATGGCATATGCTAAATGCATATTTTGAGTCAGTATGTATTGTTGCAGTCTGATCATTTGAGATAACACAATATGGCTTTAATGCCATTAATTCTGCTGCTTGAGCACTCAAATTTCTAGGCGACGAAGCAAACCTTAGAGTCTCAAATTAAGTCATTACTGCTGCACTGGTGTATCTTGTGCTTTCCCTCATATAGGATGAGCCTTAAGTAAATCAAATCAAATCAGCGTTGTTTAGGGGTGTATCAGAAAAATGTTTTTGATGTCTTTCTGCTAGCTGAACTACTGTCTCACAGTCATGAATAGGCTCTCCTTGTGTAGGTAAATCAGGTAACAAAGTTGCAGGATTTAAATGATTACACCTTTTAAGTGTAATATTGCCATTCCCCAATAAAGTGATCTCATACTTTGTTAGCTGCTGGTCTGAAAAGCCTTGAGTTCTGTATCTTAATACTTCAACTTCATATGGACACACGGCAGTCAAAGGACATCCTAACACAAGGCCAGCTGCTCTGGTCACTAACAAGGCTGTGCTATGACACCCTGGAGACATGGAGATGCTCCTTCTGCAATGGGATCTAGTTGGGATGAATAATAAGCTATAGGCTGTTGGAGTGGTTCTAAACTTTGGGTGATAACACCAGACACTACACCCCTCTGTTTGTGTACATGTAATGTAATGGGGAAGGGTCTTAGACGGATATAAGATGTTATAACCCTCTGTCCCGGAACTCCTCAGGGCTAATTAAGCATCAAACCCTTTGATTATGGGAACAAAGTTTATTTTAACAAAAGAAATAAGGGAAATGGGTAGGTATGACCCTAAAACTCTTCAAACTACCTCCAACCAACTCCTTATTCCCCTGCTTACGAAGTGTTCTGTTCTTCTTTAGGACTTACCTACACCTCCTTATGCTATCTAAGACCCTTTCTCAGGCTATCTGCCTAAACCCTAATTTTCCCACCAGTAATTAACAAAGAAAAAAAGAGAAAAACCTATGGGTTTGGCTGCTGTACTAAGTAACTCAAAGTTATAGATGGAAATGTTTGAATTACCTTAGCCAATAGAAATTCTGGTAACTGGATCCCTGCCAGATGAATACTGGACTCGAGAAAATTAGTTTCTTCCAAATAAACCCTCTACCTGCATGCCAAAGATTTTCTCCGCAAAAATCCTGACTTTCCAGGGAGAATCTATAGAGCAAAATTCCTCCCTCAGCTTGAAATTGTAGGCAGAGACTTAATCATTCCCAGATCAAATCCAAAAAGGAAGTGAAGTTCAGTTATTTTTCAGTTTTAGACTCCCACAATTCTTTGCTACCCAGAACCCTTTCCCAGGACTTCTCTTAAAATTCCCTTCAACTAACCCTAGAAAACCAAACCACCTTCAACTTATTCCTATAGTAAGATAAAAGGTTTCTTTTGTAATCATGAATTCCAAGAACAGGTGCAGATAAAATAGCTTCTTTTAATATATTGATGGCCTGAAAATGTTCTGTTGTTAACTTCAGTGGTTCTTTAAGAATATCTCTAGTTAATTCTTTTAATGGCTTTGTAATCTCCTCATATCCTGGAATCCACTGCCTATAAAATCCAGTGGTACCCAATATTGCCCTCAGTTGTTTCTTTGTCTTTGGAGCATTAAGTTTTTGTATATCTTCTATTCTTCTCTGTAAAATGTCTCTGGACCCTTCTGATAACACAAATCCATGATTCTTGACTCTGGGTAGACAACATTATACTTTAGACTTTGAAATTTTGTGTCCCTTCTTATATAACTCAATCAAAAGATGTTTGCTATCTCTCTGACATGCTTTAATATTTGGTGAAGCCAAAAGTAAGTCATCCACAAAATGGATCAGTCTGCTCTCTTTAAAATGTATGTTTTCAAGGTCATGTTTTACTATTTGTGAGAAAATTGTAGTACTTTCTGTGTAACCTACTGGCAGATGACACCAGTTGTATTTTGTACCTTTCCACGTAAAAACAAAAACCTTTTGTGAATCCTCATGGATTGGAGTTGAAAAGAAAGCAGAGCTCAAATCTACCATGGTAAAATATTTTGTCTGTCTGGAAATTAATGAGAATATTGTTGTAGGACTTGGGGCAATAGCATGACTTTTAACTACATGGTTATTAATTGTTCTGAGATCTTGCACAATGCAATACACAACTTTACCATTGGCATCCAACTTAGGCTTCTTAATTGGCAATATTGGGGTATTTTACATGCCAGTATAATCTTCTGTTGTATGAGGGACTCAATTATTTCTGTTATTCCCTCAAAAGTCTCACCACTTAATGGGTAATGTGATACAGAGAGGAGTGGATCTTCCTTAGGAACAATTTTAACAGGTACAACTGATTTTAACTACCTCACATCTGTTGAACTATTTGCCCATAATACCTCAGGAATATCTGCAGGAATCTCATAAATAAATAAATATATAAACAAAAACAAACAAACAAATAAATGAATGAATGAATGAATGAATAAATAAATAAGGTTCTCTTCCTTCTCTGTATCTAAACTGTCTAAAAATAGCATTGGGAGTAGTTTTAATGACTCGTCTGGTAACTCAAGAGATATGTCACCAGTTGGGGTACACACAATTGTTCCCCTTAATTTACATAACAGGTCCCTCCCCACAAGACTCATTGGGGGTTTGGGCATTAATAGGAATGAGTGTTCCACACTCAGGGGACCTAAGGATACCATATGTGGTGGTAGCTTTTTAACCTCAAAGGATGTACCTGGTATTCCCATGACTTACATTGATCCCACAGAATCACATTCTTTATCTAGTGATTCCTTTAGTGCAAACTTAGATGCTCCAGTATCAAGCACACAATCATAAAGATTACACCCTACTTTTAGTGTAACATGAGGTTCAGTACTATTTCTTCAGGAGTGTACTGGAATCACTAGTGTTAACACTTCAGGATCAGGAAATCTATATACTCCTCCCCATCCTTCACTCACTATATAACATATTTCATTTTCTCCATTTTACAAAGTATCAGTTACTATATATTCATTTTCAACAAATTTCAATGATTCCAGAAATTCTAGCCTGTTCTGCTCCTTTTCCTGCCACTGGATTTTTTCATTGTTCCAGGGAACAGAAAAACCAGGATTTTTCTAGGCCAAAAATCACCAGGAGCCCGTTGGCAGTTGGAAAATCAAATGACTCCGGCTACTCAGAATTCCAACCACCAATCTACTACTCAATATTCTATCTGGCCTTAAAGAAACCTTACCAACTATTCTTTACCCTGTCCTTAGCTGCTAATTAATCCTAATAGAAGGTCCATTTGCCTAGGGATATTGCCTAAGTGGCAGACTGGAGAGAATGCTGGACCAGGAGCTAGGAAGACCAGTATTCAAATATAGCCTCAGATTCTTACTTGCTAAATAACCCTAGACAAGTCACTTAATTCAGTTTTACCTCAATTTCCTCATCTGTCAAATGAGCAGGAGAAGAAAATGGCAAACCACTCCAATATCTTTGCCAAGAATATTCCAAATGGGGTCACAAAGAATCAGATAACATTGAAAAGAGACTGAAAAACAACAATGGGAATGGTTCCATGTGGATCCTAGTTAGGACAATAGACTAGACTGCTAGCACTTATTCTCTTTCCCTGAACACCCACCCATCCTTATTACTTGGGGATTTACAGTAATTCTTAAGTCTGTGCTTGAATGTATTAGCCATGGAATAAAGAAGAGGTCTCTTAGATAAGTCTATTCCTTTTAAGTGCCTATGACATTCAGGCTTATCAGCCAGTTCCAATTCCTCCTCTTCACCATTAAGTAAGCAAATAGAAAATTATATAGGATAATTATGCATACTCTGAAGTGAAGGGGAGGTCCTTTGACTTCACATTACCAGGTACTTTTAGTAGTAGTCTCCACAAGACTCCCAACATGGTTTGGCAGGAACTAGGGCATCCTTCACATGGAACTGGCATTAGCCAGTGCTCCATTACAAAAGCCAAGTCTTATCTAAAGGTTTTCAGGATTCAGAGGATAACCCCTCCCCCCAACAATTTAGGCTTTTAATCACTCCCCCCATTCCACCTCCCTTATATTACTCCCATTCCTATTACTACTCATTTATTTCCCCATTACTTCTTTATAGGGTAAGATAGTATTCTATACCCAATTTATCTAGCTATGATTCCCTCTCTGTGCCATTTTCAATGAGAATAAAGTTTAAGTATTATCCATCACCACCCTCATTTCCCCTCTACTATAATAGTTTCCTCCCTTCTATACCTCTTTATGTGATACAATTTACCACCATTTTACTTCTCTCTTGCCATTTCTCTTAGTGCAATCCTTTTTTTCACCTTTAGATTTTTTTAACACATCATTATAAAGAGCTTACTACTGAACCCCCTCTGTCTATCTATAATTCTTCTGACTACTATGATAATGATAAAAATTTTAAGAGTTATAGATATCATCTTTCTGCTGTGGTCAGGCCAGCCTTCCACAGGGGATAGAGTTGTGGAAGTGGGATGACATTGGTGGATAATGACTACAAAACAGCTTTTGTTTTCAACCTGCTGCACAGGCTTCACAAGGTACTGCTTTACTTGGTTTAGGATTGACTTTATTTTAATACACCCAATGGTTACATATATCCTTGGCACACAGCTTCATTTTACAACATACATGATTTCTTACAGATAATTATATAAGTCATACAATAACTTTTAACAAATCATTTAATTAACATTATATGATTATCCTACATACTATTTTGCTATAGATTCTGACAATAAATGCAAAGCTTTTACAAAATATAAATATTTTTTCATTACAGACAGGGTAGCCAGAGGTCAGCTCTTCATTAACCTGTGAGGTGCTCAGACTTGCGGACAAGCTCAAGAAAAATCATTTATTATTTTTAATCAAATAGATAATCAATCAGGATTTCTTAGGACACAATAAACAAAAACATTGCTGCTAAGGGCTGGGTCAAAGGGTAACAGAAACACAAACCAGTTTTAGGACTTTTTTAATATCAGACTTTCATTTTTTAATGTTTCACTAAGGTTTCCAGGACAAATTGTCTAGACTTCAGAAAGAACAACAATCAGTGGAGTGTAGCATACCAGTCTCTGCCTGAGAAGTGATTAATCCACCTGTCACCCCTGGCTCTTACTGGGGAAAGAGAATTTAAATGCAGCTTTGTTAGCAGTTTAACCTGAGAAAAGGGTGTTTTCTACCTAAGTGGGTATATAGGAATCTTTAAGTTTAATTCTGTATGACTTTTTTGTGATATTCTGAGGGAATGGTGTGGGATATTTGTATTAATTCTGTAGGTATTTTACTCTCATCCATTTTCTCCTTTGAAGCAATTCCAATAATAAGGGATGTTAGTGAAAGAAGTCACACAGAGGGGGTATGAGTGGATTTTTCCATCTTTCCTGGAGGCCACTTTGTGACCACTGGTTTCCCCATGTGACCATGTCAAACAGTGTGGCTTTGATGTCCTGCAGCATCTTTCTATATAGAAATAGAAACAATTTGATTTTATTTAAGCTCTTATATTTTTCTCATTCTAATTTATCTTTTTCTGCTTCTCTTGAATTTTGTATTTGGGCATCAGATTTTCTATTTAAGTCTGATCTTTTATTTAGGAATGCTTGTAAATCATCTATTTTATTAAATGACCATACTTCCCTTGAAAGAACATGGTCAGTTTTTTTAAAAACCCTTACCTTCCATCTTGGAGTCAATACTGTGTATTGGTTCCATGGCAGGAGAGTGGTAGGGCTAGGAAAAAAATCCAATTCCCTTGCTTTTTGGAATATCATATTTCAAGCCTTCTGGTTTTTAAATGTGGAAACTTCAGGATCCTATGTAATCCTGAGTAGGGCTCCATATTATTTGAATTATTTCTTTCTGGCTGTTTGTAGTATTTTTTTCCTTGATCTGGGAGCTCTTGAACTTTGCTATAACATTCCTGGAAGTTGTCATTTAAGGATTTGTTGCAGGAGGTGATCTATAGTTTATTTCCATTTCTATTTAAATCTCCTCAAGAATATCAGGGATTTTTTTTTGTCAATTTCTTGTAATATGATAGCTACCTTTTTTTTTTGAATCATAACTTTCAGATAGTCCAATAATCCTAAAATTGTCTTTCCTAGATTTATTTTCCATGTTAGCTGTTTTTTTTAAATGAGATACATCATATTTTCTTCCATTTTTCATTCTTTTGATTTTGTTTTATTGTTTCTTGATATCTCATGAAGTCATTAGCTTCTATTTTCCCAATTTTAATTTTTAAAGAGTTGATTTCTTCCATGACTTTCTGCTCCTCCTTTTCCCTTTGATCCATCCTATTTTTCATGAAACTCTTTTATTCATTGGATTTTTATGCCTCTTTTACCAGTTGACCAATTTTCCTTTTTAAGTTATTTTCTTTTTCCATTCATTTTATTTTCTTTTTCTGTTTTTTCTTACACCTCTCATTTAATTTTTTAGTTCCTTATTGAGTTCTTTCATCACCTGAGAAAGTTTTGCGGGAGGTTGCTTGGATCTCACCATCCTCTATTAACTCTATGCTTTTCTCTTTGTCATCATAAAAAAATTTCTAGTTTTAGGTATTTCTTTTACTGTTTTGTCATTTTCACAGCCTTTTTTTGGCCTGTTGACTAGGAATTCTGAAAGCTATACATTCTGTCTCCTCTGCTAAGAGGAGGACTAGACACTGTGAAGTGTTGTTTTTTTGTTTTTTTTTTCCTGAGGGTAGGTCTTCACTACAGAACAGGCTTTGAAAGGGCCAAGTGCTATGAACTTCTGGGCCTCAGGGCAGGGAGGTGCCAAAGGCTAGGTTTTCCAGGGGTGGGGTTTGGGGTGCTCTATCGTTGGTGTAGTCAAGCTCTCAGGATCCCAAAGTTGGCCTATGCCCAGACTAACAACCTGGCACAATAGGTGTGTGTGTGTGTGTGTGTGTGTGTGTGTGTGTGTGCCTGGTAGGGTGAGCTTTTGGCCATCAATCCTACGCATGAAGTTTCACTTCCATTTCCTCTTTATCCTGTGAAAATTGATGATCTCTGCCTAACTTTTGTAAATCTTGAAATTTCTTAGACTTGTGAATGTTAAAAATTTCCCCATCGGGGAATTCTCAATTGGAACAATTCCCTACTGGGAACATTCCACATTTTTACTGTGAGAACTCGCCAGGATCAGAAATGGGAGAACCTCTACTCCACCTGTACTTAAGACTGCTTTAGGGGAGAAAACTTCTTGCTAAACAATGAAAGTACTTGGACCCATGCTTATGATTAGGCAGGGAGTTCTTTGAGCCATGCCTGTTTTTAGAATTGATACAATGGGATGTTAGGTACCTATAAAAGGTCGGGCAACTTGTAAACTTGCCAGGAGCAAAGAGCTGAAAACTTACTTAGAGATTTTCTCTTGAGGGGATTAGTCGACTCAGCTGTGTTTTCTCTGGTTCAGATTTACTGAGGGGATTAGTCAACCCAGCAGTGTTTTTATAATGGGTTGTCCTTTGGAAAACATCTACTGTGATTGGTAGATATAATGACTTAGGGGAGGTGACATAGGAGAAAAGCCCCTATATAAGAAAAAGCAGAATCTCTTGGAGGAGAATCCTTTTGGAGAAACCTCTTATGAGGATCACTTGAGGAGGATCTCTGGCTGGAACTCCCTCTGGTGAAGTCAGCTGAGATGGAGCTGGCCTGGTGTCACTAGAATCCTTGCTTAGACAGACCTTGTGGTGAGTGATAAAAGACTGACTGACTGATTCTCTCTCTTAAGACTCAGGTCTAGGCCATATTGGCTTGAGGCCCTTCATACTTATTCCTTTCTTACTCTTTCTCTCTTTCTTTGATTACTCATTGTATTATTAATTAAATTCTCTATAAAACCCAGTTGACTTGGGCATATTCATGATTGGGAATATATACCCTGGTGACCACCTTATATTTGAATTAAAACCAAGACACTGTAGTGAAACATTTTCTGTGGTCACAAATTTACTCACCCACTCTTATATCTACTATAATTTATATCTTCAACCATTTTAACTCTGACAGTTTAAGGCATCCACCATTTTAACTATAACAGTTTATGGCATATACTATTTAATTGTAACACTTTCAAAAATTTATTCATTAGGAGAAGCCCCTCATCTGTTTTGCTATTGGTTTTTTACTCCTGTCCTTCTTAGGATCTTTTTAAAAACTGGTTTAAAAGAATTGTCAGAGCAGTTTCAGCTTTTACTACTCGTAAGCTGCCATTTTGGCTCTGACCTTCCTATGAAAATGCTTAGGGAAAACAACTTTAGAATTTGATTTAAACACCATATCACTTAACCCCTTTATTTTTAAAGGGAGAAAGTAAAAGCTTAAGATGGTAAAGAGATGTGTCTAGTCCCACAGGTATTAAATTAAAAGATCTGGAATTTGAAACTAGGTCATCTATTTGGGATTTTCATCCATCCTGCCAACTCCATCCTCTCTGGATTTGTGAAATTTCATCATGAAAAGAGAAAGCATATGCTATTTCACTCTTTATTACCACTTTTAATTCTTTCAGTTACTAAGTGAAAGTTACTAAGAATTTTAATCTGCTCATTGTTTCTTATGGTACAGTAGTATTCCTCTGTAATCATATATTTTAATTTGATTAGCTTTTCATCAATTAAAGGACATAACCTCTATTTCCAGTTCCAGTTCATTGCCACCAAAAAGAAAACTGGTATAAATATTTTAGAACTTAGAGTTTCTTTCCCTTTTCCATTGAATTCCATGAGAAATAGTCTAAGTTCATTCACAGTTTTATAACTCTCTGTGTTGTTGGAGTGCTTTCAGGTGAAATTCTGGATTTGGACAGGTTGCCCTTGTCAAGAATGGCAGGTTCCAATAGCTAGCTTAAAAAATAATAATAGAAGTTTATATTTAAAATTTTTATATTGAAATGCTTTAGGGAAGTTAGTTTATAATTGTATTCTATGTTTTTGATCTCCCTTATTTAGGTATCAGAATCAAATTTTGATCATAAAAAGAATTTGGGGGGATTGGGTATCTGTGGGAATAGGGATGTGTATGTATATTTATGTAAGTATATATATATATATACAGATATATATATATATACTTATGTTTGTATAGCTGTATACATAGACATATAAAATATTTATACATACATATCTTCCTATGTTTGTGCATATATATGTACAAAAATTTTATGTAGAGATTTATTCATTCATTCATTTCTTTCCTTGTTCAGGGCCTTGCATATTGTCTTCTCTGCTGTGGTGAAGGATAGGAAGAAATGAAAAAAAATTAAAAATCTGTTTACTTTTGCTTCTCTGTCAACTTTTCAGCCACTCTAGGGTTTTTATGTTTCAAATTTATTTTTATTTATTAGTTTCTACTTTTTTGAAGAAATTCTTTATATTCAGATTTTCTTATTTCACTAATTCTGTTTTTAGATTCCAAATTAATAGCTTAATTTCTATATTGAACACTCTATAACTTCTGTACAAAGTTCATGTCTATTTTTTTCTGTGTATTGATTATGCTTTGAACTATTCCAGTTTCTCTTCCAGTTATTTCATGGCCTTTAGTGTGCTTAACAGTGGTATAGTAAACAACAACAAGAACAACAAAGACAATTTCAAGGATTGTAGTTATTCAGAAGGTTTCATTTGTTTCCAACTCTTCGTGACCCTCTTTGGGCTTTTCATAGCTGAGATACTGAAGTGCTTGGGCCATTTTCTTCTCTAGCTCATTTTACAGATAAGAAAGCTGTGGAAAATGAGGTTAAGAGACTTGCTCAGGTTCACACTGCTAAGTAGTGTCTGTGGGCAGATTTGAACCCAGGAAGATGTCTTGCTGAATTCAGACTTAGAATTCTACCCACTGAGCAACCTAGCTGACCCCACATTCAGGGACAGCATAGTAGAATGTAAAAACTCAGTTTGACTCCAGAGATCTCATTTGCAATTCCAGATTTTCAGACTATCACTTGTGCTACAGTAGCCCAGACCCTTTAAGTGCCTTCCCCTGAAGTCCCTCATTTGTAAAATAGGAGACTTTAACCAAATGATTTCCAAATTTTCTTCTAACTCTAAATCTTGGAGTTTAAAGATTTAAACTTCAATAAGGTTTCCTTTTGCTGAACATGTTCCCATATTCATTATACTGAAATAACTTTCCTGATATAAATATTCGATTGGAACAGACTGTCTATGGCTGAAGTGTTTCTCACATTGATGACGTAGAGTCTCCATCCAGGATGAATCCTGTTATATCCAGTGAGACATCTAAAGGCTTTTCCATATACAGGATGAGGAAGGGGGAGGAGGAGGTGAATCAGGAATGAGGTCAATCATTAAGAATGGGGATGATATTTGGAATTCAAGGGATGTGTAGATTAGGTACCACCCAATGCTAATCCCAGAGGAACTGAGAGGAGCACATCTCAGTTAATTGAAGATGTAGGGGAAGCTCCAAAGGTGGGGGATGCTCCTTTAATTTCTTATGTCTCCTTTGACTTAGAACACTTCTGAAGTTTGGGGTGTCCAGAGAGAAAACTGTGCCCCCGTATCATTATGATATGACTCGATTTTGTTTCTTTCCATTCACAATCACCTCAGCAAAGTTATTTTGGGGTTTTCTAAATCGAGTTGGACATCAGGGACACTGTCCCTGAAGGCAGTGCTGGGACTAGACTAGGCAGTGGTCCAAGAACTGACTTCCAGCCTAATTGGAATATCAGGATTCTGCTGAGACAATAAAGGAGCTCTTAGTATGTGTTGCCTCTTCTGAAAAGTTCCTGAGTCTTTGTGTCTCCAATGAGAAGGTGATATCGACCAATCTGCAGCTCCCCAGATCATCAGAGGAGTTATCAGCAGGCAACCCTATTCATTTATGTGGGAGAAGAACAAGTAAGAATATCTATGTAGTGAACCTCCACACTCTCATTTCTGTTCCTTTCCTTTTCTTTTTTGGAACATACAATGGACTTTTTTTTTTCCGGTGGCAGGGAGGGGAGGAATGAAAATCTTGAGATGAGGAGCTTCCTCCGCTACCTCAGATCAGCATTTACTCTGCAACTGTTTGGCATTCAATCAGTATGTGTCAGAGGCAATCTATGTCTTCCCAAAGGCATTTCCTCTGTATACTATGACAAAATACCACCCATTATATACTGATACACATTTAAAGATAAGCATGCAGATGACACATAGGCATGCATGTATAGACAAGGATGAGTGGCTAATGGATGAGTAGATGACGCATATTCATGTATAACAGCATCATGAGGTCTCCAGATTCAGAAGTGGGCTCAGAAACGTAGCAGCTCTGTGACCTAGGACGGGGCACTGAACCCCACAGTGTTCTGGGCAACAAGCCAAAGAAGAGGATCTGAGCAGCAATTTGAGGTGGCGTTTTCTCCCCTGGAGCTCCTTTTAGTAATGTAATCGTGTATCTAGTCCATCTCTATCAGGCTGTCAATCTGGCCATCTATCTCCCAACAAGTTCTTTTAAGTCAAAATCCCTTAAAGTCAAACAGATCCCTCAAGTAAAAGAGTTGATCTAGTGGCCTGCCGTGTAGATGCATAGATGAAGTATCAGCAATGTTGGGGACTCCAGAAAATCTAAGTTCAATTTCTGCATCAGCCACTTGCTAGTTGTATGGTTCTGGGCTAGTCGCTCACCCATGGTCTGCAGCAATTTTGTCATCTCCTAAGTGGGAATAACGATATCCTCTATATCACAAAGGTTGGGCAGCTGGGCGCAATGGCTTGAGTTCCAGACGTGTGGTTCAGAAGACTCCCTTTCCTCAGTTCACATCCAGTCTCAGATTTACTTAATAGGTTTTTGACCCTGGGCATGCCACTTAATCCTGTTTGTCTCAGTTTCCTCATCCGTAAAATGAACTGGAGAAGGAAATTGCAGACTACTCTAGTATCTTTGTCCAGAAAACATTAAATGAACACACAAAGAGTCAGATAAGACTGAAAACTGAACAACAAAATTAGTACGTATCAGGCAGTATGTCCTGTGTTGGGCATTATTAGGGAAAATTAAGAATTTTCCAAGGGAGAGGTGGAAAGAAAATGAAGGTATCATGTATAGTAGCTGCACTAGGGGTGGACGTACTCTTCATGCTGCTGGGAAAGTTGCTGTTGAAGTGGGTGCTTAAATGACAGTACAGGAGTTCCAAAGTGATCTCTTGTCCATACTAAGTCTTTTAATAACATGGTAAGCGGCCAAACTGCTCTTGCTATGGGATTGGAGCCTCTGAGTTTCTGTTATATTTCCAACTTGAGTAGAAACCAAGAGGCAGAAGATAGAGACATAGGGAAATGATGAGTAATGGAGAAGACTGGAGAGGAAGACAGTGAGAAAGAGAGAGACAGACAGACAGACAGAGACACACAGAGAGAGACAGAAAAATAGAGTGACATAGGAAGGAGAGATCAAAAGAAAGAGATAGGAGAGAGAGAATGAGGAAAAGAGCAAGATGAGGAAGGGAAGAATCTTAAGTGCAAATATATAACAAGTAAATGTAAAATATTTTCCATAGTGAGAAGGATTAGAAACTGGACAAGGGAGTGAAGGACCTGATGGGGAAGGTGGCACCTGAGCTATCCTTGAGGGAAGTTGGACATTTTATGACATGAACTTAGAAGAAGAAGTATTTTTACCATGGAAACTGTGATATTAAAATCACTTTTAAAAGATATATATATATAAATTTAAGGTCACCAAGGATTTTACTTACAAAATCCTAAAACACTCAAGTCAGAATGTAATTTTATGGTAGTTTAATCACAATGGGAGTAAGAAAGAAGGAGAGGGAGATAACGAAAGAAGGGGATGAGGAAAGAGGTTAACTCAACCTTCTGGCAGAGCCAGAAGGGAATTTAGGCCTTGGAAGACCAAGGTAGAGAAGGGAATCAGTCCTTTTCCTCATGTGACTGATCTGAATGAAAGCTAACTGCTGGCCTCCTCCCTGCTCAAGATCCTAGAAGGAACTGAGTCTAGCCCCTGTCCACAGGAAGTCAGGGAACACCAGAGGCTGTTCTCTACCTCACTTCCTCTGCCTCAGAAGTGCCTATGGTGGCTCAAACTTGGCTTAGGACAACTCAGGTGGGCAGTTAGTTATTTCTGATTTGTCATTGACTAGCACATGACCCTGTATTGTAGGTGTGCACAATTTTCGGTGCTAAACCAAGCAAGATGGAGGAGATTTAAAAATCACAGAACCAACCTATGCAATAGCTCAGAGTGTTTGCTGGAATTATACTGCTCTTTCTAGGAAATACAGGCAGTTTAGTTGCAATGTAGAATGTAGGGAAACTGAGAGAAGCCAGGTGATGAAATCCTTTAATTGTCAAGCAGCATTATTTGCATTTTCCCCTCCATGCTTTAGGAAATCCCTAAAGATTTTGGACCTGCAAAAGAAAGTGATCTAATTTGAATTTTCAGGGAATCACTAATGACCATGGAAAGATTGGATAAAGCAGATACCATTAGCACCCAAAGTTCCCTGAGACCAATGGGGAGGTTTTTGGCAGCCTCCAAAGTGATAGGTGATGAGAACTTGAACTGGTAGAGTGGTCTTGTGAGTAGAAGGAAATAAATGGGTACATGAGCTATTGGGAACTAAGAATAAAACAAGCAAATCCAAGACAGGACAATGCTAGTGGGTAAATACAATAGAATAAAAATATTAGCTATTGGAATTTAAAAAGGGAGAGAAGAAAACAAAAGAGAGAGTCAGACAGAGGGGGAGAGAGAAAGGAATGGAGAAAGAATCAATAGGTATTCACTTCAGGAAATAATGTATTTAATGCATATACCCTGATAGGAATCATTTTAACTGTGATTATATTCCTAATAATCTTCACTCATTTAACCAGTGTTCAACAACCTCTCATCCAAAAATTGATTATGGGACAAAAATTCTCCTTTCTATTAGTTTCACTAACACAATCAGCAAAGCTCTGAATTGGTCCAACCATTTTGAAAAACAACTTGGAAGTACTCTTTGGCAGTTACTAAAATATCCATATCCTTTGATTAAGATGTCTCACTGCTCCACATGTCCTACAAAGCAGCCTGTGACAGAAAGAAAGGTTCTACAGAGACCCAACATTTGTAGCAGCACTTTTTGTTGTAGCAAAGAAATGTAAACAAGTTCATATCAATTAATGAGTGAATGGCTAAGAAAATTTGGACAAATAAATGTAATGGGGTATTTTTCTGTTATAAATGATGAATAGGAAGTAATCAGAATTGAGAGAAGTCATAAAACCTGATGCAAAATATATTATGTACATAGAACTAAGGCAATAATACATGCAATGATCCCAGCAAAGAAATTTTTTAAAAAAGTAAGAAAATTCAAAATCAAATGCTTTTAGCTTGTTGTGACCAAACTTGGTGTCAGAATAAGAAAGATCAACTCCTCACTGGACCATTGTTGCAAAGGGAAGGGACTTTGAGGATGGCTCACTTGAATACTTCAAGTATTCCCAGAATTTCTCAACATCATCCTTCCTTCCTTCCTTCCTTCCTTCCTTCCTTCCTTCCTTCCTTCCTTCCTTCCTTCCTTCCTTCCTTGCTTGCTTCCTTCCTTCCTTCCTTCCTTCCTTCCTTGCTTCCTTGCTTCCTTGCTTCCTTCCTTCCTTCCTTCCTTCCTTCCTTCCTTCCTTCCTTCCTTCCTTCCTTCCTTCCTTCCTTCTGTCCTTCCTTCCTTCCTTCCTTCCCTCCTTCCTTCCTTCCTTCCTTCCTTCCGTCCTTCCTTCCTTCCTTCCTTCCTTCCTTCCTTCCTTCCTTCCTTCCTTCCTTCCTTCCTTCCTTCCTTCCATCCTCCCTCTCTCTTTCTCCCTCTCTCTCTTTATCTCCCTCTGTCTGTCTGTCTCTCTCCCTCTCTCTGTCTGTCTCTCTGTCTCTGTCTCTGTCTTTCTCTCTCTCCCTCCCCCTCTCTCTCTCCCTTTCTCTCTGTCTGTCTGTCTGACTGTCTCTCTCCCCCAGCTATGATGAAAGTTAGATGAAACAAGACTATTTAGAGGAAAAAAGAGAATATCAGGCCAAATAAGCAGACTTCAGCACCCTCCTGTCCATAAATTGGGGAGAGTGATGCTGTATAAATCTCAAGTATTCACTTCCAGTTCCCTCAGTAGCTGGGAGAGGATATAGAAGATACTAGGAGGAGGAAAGGTTTTAGACCCCTCCTCTACTGCCAGCAGAAATAACCAGCATGCTGGAAAATGTCTTTTAAAATTTCTGACTCTTCCATTCCGTTTGTGCCTAACAAAGATAAGGTGGTCATGAAAGGAATATGAGGAGAGCCACACATTACTCAAGAAGGATTTTTAAATAACAAAAAAATAACTATTTTCAGTGTTGGCTTCTGACACAGGTCAAATAATCCACATTTAAGTATTCACTTGTAGGTAGTCAATCTGATATAAGAAAAAAAGGAATCCAATATATGTTCTTTGGTAAGGTTACTTTGCTTATTGATTTAATAAATAGAATTTCCGAGAGCAGAAACATCATTAAACAGTAAACATCTGCATCACGTATACAAGTCTTGGAGAATTTCCTTAAGATGTAACTTAATTTATTTAAGGATATACAGCCAACACATGGCAGAGGTCATGCTGCCTGTCAAAGTCTCAAGGATCAAAATTATCTAATGTCTTCTAGCCTTTGCCTCTAGCATCTTCTCCATAATATGTGATTGATGGACTGATTTCTCCTTGCCTCCCTAGGTGATTCATCAGATGAAAAAGTCTGAAAATGTCCAATTTTACTCTGGTGACCGAATTTGTGCTCATGGGATTTTCTGACATCCGAGAGCTCCAGATCATATTTTCTTTGCTTTTGTTTCTCATTTATTCAACAGGCCTGATGGGGAATCTCCTCATTGTCATTATCATCATCTTTGACAGGAGGCTCCACACCCCCATGTACTTTTTCCTGAGGAATCTGTCCATTGTGGATGCCTGCTACCTCTCAATAATTGCTCCCCAGGCATCAGTTAACTCCCTGATGAACGACTGGGCTATTTCATTTACAGGCTGTGCAGCTCAGGTATTCCTTGTGGTTTTCTTGGCATATGTAGAGTTTACTTTGCTCACTGTCATGGCTCGTGACCGTTATGTGGCCATCTGCCACCCTCTGCACTACCCAGTGATCATGAGTCCCCGAGTGTGCCTGCAGATGACCTTAACCTGCTTGTTGACTGGCCTCATGTATGCAGCTTTCCACACCGGCTACACATTTCACTTGTCATTTTGCCAATCCAATGTAGTCCATCAGTTTTTCTGTGACATCCCCTCTCTGCTAAGGATCTCTTGCTCGGACACCTCTGGCAATAAGCTATCCATGCTTCTCTCAGCATTGCTGGTTGTAGTTAGCTGTTTTGCCTTCATCACTGCATCTTATGTTCGTATATTTTCCACCGTGCTCAAGTTTCCAGTGAAAGAAGACCAGAAAAAAGCCTTCTCGACCTGCATCCCCCACATCAGTGTGGTTTCTTTATTTGTTATTTCAGGCATTTATGTATATTCCCAACCACCTTCAGATTCTGGGTCTCTTAAGGATATTATTCTTTCTGTATTTTATGCTGTAATACCACCATTTATGAACCCCATTATATACAGTCTACGGAATAAGCAGATAAAGGATGCTATGGGAATATTAATGAAGAGGACCCTTTCATTAAGAAATAACAGATAAATCATTGTTCTTTCCCAATGTTTTCAACTTAGTTTATGCACTAAAGGAAAATTGCACGAAGAATTATTTTTGGTTTGAATTTTGTGGGTTTGTGGTTTTCTATTTATATGTTGTGTAAACTTTAAAATTTCTTAGACTTGTGAATGTTGGAAATTTCACCATTGGAATGTGAACCCCATTGGCATGGGAGGTTCCTCCTCCTCCCTTCTTAATATTACTTTAGGACAGAAACCTTTTGCTGAACAATGGAAAGGGCTGCAGCATAGATCAAAATTTAATTATTCCAATCTCCACCCTACTCAGGGAAACAGGATTTAGGAAGGGCTGTAGCAAAGGATCAAGATTTAATTATTTGAGAATATGATCTTCAACAGACATGTGCAAAGCCACAGACCTCTGGGAGGTCCTGGGTTAAGCTAGAGCCACCATTGGCACAGGGAAGACATGGACAGTGATTGGTAGATGTGAGAACTGAGGGGAGGGAACTTGGATGGTTTCCTTAAAGATGGCGGGGTCTGAGGACTAGAGGTGGTTGGTTGGAGAGGTTTTTGCTCTGAGAGGTGGTGCTCTGAGAAGCTTGCTCTGAAGGAAGCTGGAGGTGGAGGCCCCTGAGACTGTTTCTCCATTTTGGTCACATGAGTGATAGGGACTGATCTCTTTTCTTTGCCTCAGCTATCTAAGGGCTTTGGCCTTTTGGCCCAGCCTAAACAGAAGGGGTATTTAAGCCCTATTCCCTTCTCTCCCCTTTCTCTCTCCTTCTCTCTATCTCTAATAGCTTTCTTCCTCCTGTTTGTAATTAAACTCCATAAAAGGTTGACTACTGATTTGAGTTTTCATTTAGAAATTACATAGCTGAATTCCTTGGCGACCTTAAATTAATATATATCAGTCTTTTAAAGTGATTTCATTGTCACAGTTGATAGTTATAAATGAATTACTACCACTTTTAAAATTCTTTGAATTGACTTTGCTGTCATCAATATCATTGGAATCATTGTCATTTTGAAGTATATTCAAGAATTGCACATAATGTAATTTTCTTTTTTAAGGCCTTTGGGAGCACTGCATATGATATACAAATAAGGAGTCAGTGCCACATATGATTCAGGAAGCTATTTCCCCGCAATTCTAACACACATAGATAATTTTGGTTTTTTAGAGCAAGGCTCTAAATTCATTTCCACTTTAAGGTTCTAGGGTTGATCCTGAAGGTCATTATGGGGTTGGTCTTCTTTTAAAAAAACAACAGAATTCCTAGCCATCTAAATAAAAAAAAATAAACAGTATAGAATAGAGTTCAGCATTGAATAAAGCCTCAGTATTCTATTTTGTTTAAGGTAATGCTCTCTTCTTAGTGTTTAAATTAAAAACAAAGAATGAAAAAAGAATATAGGGAAGTATGGAATTAATTTTGGTCCAAAATATCCAAGTAAAATCAAATGAAGAATCATAGCTATCTCATCATTTGTGCTTTAGTTTTAGAGATATTGATACAACAATGAACAGAATGAAGAAATGGAGAAAATATTGTATTAGGAAAATTAATTAGTAATGGTTATATTGAGCTAAAAGGTCCAGAGTATTTCTCTCATCTAGGTATCTAAGCACCATATCTGTACTGATAAGCAAAGGATCTAAAAGGGTAAGTCAAGGTTTTTGTACTTGGGTAAATGAAGGAATGGAATACTCCAATGAAAGGAATTTCTTTCAAAAATACAATTATAGTTGACCATTTCATACTGGGCAATTCCTACTCATACTAGATGGTTCGTGGAAAGTCTTTTCTCTCCTTTTTTCATGAAAATGTAATTTCTCAGTTTAATTCTTGCATACAGGTCAAAATATTTTATTATAAGTCAAGAATAATCTACAATGCAATCATGATTTATTTGGATATGGGACTTATGATGGTTACAGTAAAATGAGTTGTCAAATGCTCTACATTTTGACTCTGTGAAAGTGAGGGTATTTATTACTGTGAATATTAGGGATATAATATGAGTTGAAGACCATTAGAGAAATTTCCAGTAAGAGGTAAATTTCCTATACTAACTAATTTCTTAATCATTTAGTTAACATAAATGTGGCCTTTGTATCTCTGGATATTTTTTGTTCCACTCTAATTATACTAAAACCAAAAATAAAATCCCACAGAATCTATCATTTATTAAATACCTAGCTAAAACAAAGTCTTTCATTCTTAAATTTAACATGTAGTACAGGGTGTAAAGGAATTTAAATGAACAAGGTTAATTTTACCAGTAAATTGAATTAAAATATTGTTGGTAAAATTCAATATCTTGATTTCCTTGTCTTTAATGGAAATATTCTAATAAAATTTTTCTTCATTCTGTTATTCTCTTACAACTAATTTCCAGGAAGAAATCTCTGATATGAGAAAAAACATTTCACTATTATCATTACATTTCCCAAGGACATTTTATTCATTCAACTTTTATCCAGGGTTTTCTCTTCTGTTGAGGAAAAAATATGAGTTGAAGGTGAAGGTTCCTCACATCCCATAAATATTTATTTCTCTGTAGTACAAATTAGAATGCTGAAGACTTGAGGTCAAGTTGAATATAATGAATGAGCTAAAATAATAATCATATAGAGTATGAAAAGTTGAAATGGAATTATTACCTATATAAAAGTGAAATGAATGGATTAACTGATAAAGGGAAGGGGAGAAAGAGGTGATGGTATGGGTACTCTTCAGATTTTCGTTTAAGAGGGAACAACATGTACAACTAGAGAGTAAAAATCTTTTTCATGAGCAGAAAAAGAGGAGTTCTAGGGAATATAATAAAGAATGGAATAAGAATCCCCTGAAAATAGGAAGGGCCTTAGGGAAAGAAGCACAAATGAAGAGAAAAGGATGAATGGAATAAGAAATAGGAGGCTTTCTAAAAGGGAGTACATATGAATTTATAAGAGGGCAAGGTGAGGGGATAAGAGAGTGTCTCTTAGGATAAGATAAAGGAAGAATTTTTAGAAGAGAATTCATATCAAGAATAAAAGAGGGGGGACAAGTGAGAGTGGGGATGGAATAAGAACTCAGAGCTAAGGGGGAAGGGATAAGGAAGGGACCCTTAAAAGAGTGGATTCATTTTGAACTAGGAAGGCAAGGGAAGAGGATAAAGAAAGGCTTCTAAAAATTAGCAAATATTGGAAAAATGAAGGAGAGAAGAACCTGGAAACTTAAGGATGGATAAGGCAAAAGGAGAGGAATAGAAAAACAAACAGTAAGGAAAAATAGGATAGAAAGAAACACACAACTAATAATTTTATCTTTGAATGTGAATGGGATGAATTCATCCATAAAACAAATAATAGAACCAATAAAAAACCCTCAAAAATATTTTTAAAAGAAACACACAAACATTAGAGATATAAAAAGAGCAAAAATAAATGGCTGGAGCAAAATATACTATGCCTCAGTTGACACACACAAACACACACACACACACACACACACAAAAAAAAAACAACCCAGAGATAGCAATCATGATCTCTGACAAAACCTAGATATAATCAAAAGCAATAAACAGGAAAACAATATTAGTTAAAAGGTATCATAGATAATGAAAAATTATCAGTATTAAAGTTACATGCATGAAATTTATAATGTCCAAATGTTTAAAGGAAAAGCTAAAATAGTTACAGATGGAAATAGATAACAAAACAATAATAGTGAGGGACTTCAATTTTCTCTTCTCGGAACTAGATAACTCAAACCAAAAAATAAGTAAACAAATTAAGGACATGATCAGAATCTTAGATAAGTTAAATATCATACCTCATTTGGAGAGAATTGAATGGAAATAGAAAGGAATATACCTTCTCAGTGACATAGGCTACCTTTTAAAAAATTGACCATATATTGGGGCACAAAAACATTGTAGTTAATTATAGGAAAACAGATATATGAAATGCATCAATTTCATAGCTTTTTTTCCCACAGAATGTTTTCAGGACTATATAGTAACTGATTCCCAGAAATTAGTTTATATTGTACAGCCCAGTATCACTTTCCCATAATATACATTCCATGAAAATTTGAAAATTGTGCCCTTTTTTGCAAAAGCATTATCAAAGAATAAAACATGATTTTTCAAAATTTGATTTTAATGATTGGTTATGAAAATTTTTCCATGGTTACAGGATTCATACTCTTTCCCTGTCCTCCTCCCACTCCCCTCCCATAGCCAACATGCAAATCCACTGGGTTTTACATGTGTCATTGATCAAGACCTATTTTTGTATTACTGATATTTGCACTAGGGTGATCAAAACGCTATAATTAAATGCAGTATCTTAAATCAGAAATCTGGACAAGTGTTAAAGAAGACCTTTCTTAGAAGACCATGATAATACCATTCATTTTCAAGAAATAGATATTTTAAAAGTAATATTTCTTAAATATTATACTACATTTTAAATTGTTATTTTTGATAGCATTTGCCATGTTGGCAGTACAAATAATCCAGAGACAGTAAGTCAATTCTTCATATTTTTCACAACTATTTCCAAAACTATAGATACAATAATTGTTACATTTCTTAATTAAATTAATAATCACTTAGCATTAAATATAAAAATGCATTAAGATTATAATTTTAAAAAATGGAATGGGATATGCCTGTTTTATATGAAAGATATTTTATTATCAAAATTGTATTACACTTAGGAATTTTTCTTTATTGTTTCTGATAGTTTAAACATATAAACATGAAAAGTTCAGTTCTGTTCTGAATATAAGCCCTGATCTTCTCCATCACCATAGTAGCTATGTATGGCTGGACTATTTTTCTTTTTCTTACTCATTTAAAAAAAGAGCACCCTATTTCTTAACTGTTAATTTAATGTTAAATTTAGACGCAGCTCCCATGGTGTGGGGGATAATGCCTCAGGTGTGCTATTACTTCTTGAGCTTTCTGGGGGCCTTTCAGTTCTTGGTTCATTAGTTTCTACATTTAAAGATTGAGTGTCCCCTGCTTGCCTAGCTCAAACTTCAGTCATCATGTGAAACCAGATGCTCCTCTCTGCCCCTAAAATCAATGGAATTTTTTTATTACTATCTTCCCTCAAATTTCAGAACACCCCTCTGCCATGGAAAAACCACCAGGAACTCTGCTCACCTGTGAGTGATCACAGTCAGTGGTACCTTCACCAGGCAGGGTTCAGAATTAGAAAAATATATGAAATATTATTGGGAGAATTACTTATCACCTGTCAGATATACCCATGCTCCCAGCAATGGGGTATCTACCCACATGGTATAGATTAATAATCCATTCTTTCTTGTTCAGTGTTACTTATTAATTTTTTTTTCCTGGAGGACAGCTGCTGAACATACCACTGCTCTTACTCAGGATATCTGAGTATTTTGAAAAAGGAACACCTGGGCTGTGATGAGTGCTCTCTCACTTTCAATTCATTACTGGTTTAGGCTCTTTCCTGGTAACACATCTCTCTCATGGCCTTTATGCTTCTCCACCTACATCATTTTTCTGTGATGACATATTGCACTTGCCCACTGACCTGTGATTTGCCCACAATTCAAATTCCCTAGAAAAGTCTTTATTCCATAACTCAATAACATCAACAGCCAGTGGAAATGTATTGATTTTTTAAAAAATGAGTTGTGTTTCAAAGAGAAATGTGAGATCAATACAAGAACTAGACTATTTCCTTTAGGCAATTAAATCTGAATTCCTCTTATTCAGATCTGGGATAGCTTATTACCCGTCATCAATTTCTATACAACACTGTTATATTCTAGCCCATTCAGCTGCCTATCATGTTTTGAACAAGAACCATTCTTTTCCATGTTATATTTTTCTCTCTATGTGGTATATGGGGTAACGTCTATAGATAATGGATGTCTTATAGAATTCTGCCCTCTTTTAAGGTTTGATGAAATCACCACAATGTCATTTTCAAAGAAGAAATTTAGAAAATTTCACTGCCTAGAGGATGATGTCATCTTCTATTTTGCCTTTGGATAGGCTCCATTATGGTGGAAAACTCAAAAGAGCATAGAAAGAAGGAGAAGGGTTATTCCTCTTTTCTCCTTATTTTTAGGAGTTATTAAAGGCTTTGAAGGAACAAGGAAATACATGACAGCTACTTAGACCTGACTAATTAATAAAGATGAAGGCTTCTTGATTTTTTATTGCTGAATTAAATGGAATCATGCAGGGAGAATATGAGATTTGGGAATTGATAACTACCAGGAACTTGAGTGCCAGTTTATAAGTATACACACAGTGATAGTATTAAGTAGGGCACATAAATAATAACGCACATGCTGATTTTCTTAAACATTGAATTGTAGTAGTCCTGGCAAAATTTCCATACTGGATTTTTTGGCAAAATAAATCAGACTTGGTTCCAAATAGAAATTTAAATTTAAATGAATGTACATGTCCCCTTTCTGATACTGTGTTGTCTTCAGAATTCTCCTGCTAAATTCTACTATTACCCTATCAGAGACAAATAGGATATTCTGAGATATTTTTTGATCATTCTGTGAAATCCCAGTTGTGAAGCTGAGACACTATAATTGTCCTTCCCCAATGTGAGATCATGGCCAAGGTGAAGTGATCACAAGGGCAAGAACTGTCTATTGAGGATAATCAAAGCCCTTGGTCCCATAAGATTTCTTCTTCCACTTTAATAAATCTGTCTCTGAGCAAGGTGATATGATAAAATTTAAGGATGTTTCAACTGTAAAAATACCCCAAACCAGTCCATTTTGAAACCCTTAAAGAGTAAAGGTGATAAAGATCTAGTAGTAGTTAGCTCCCAGTTCTCTCAGAGATAAGAAGGAAGGCTGACTTACCTATCTCAGAAGGTCTCAGGGACTTTTCTGCTTGGATATCCTTTAGATTCTTCATGTCACACTACTCCCTGGACATGTAAGGTGAGAGGAAATTATCACTCTATTCATGCAAAGCACGCCAGTATTAACCTACAATAAAGTAAGACATCTCAAACAATTCTCATAATTCAGTATTTACTTTTTGCTATCAATAAGACTGGTGGAAATAGAATATCATGCTATTTTTCATGGTGAATTTCTTCACAATACTGAAGGACATTGTATTAGTTGGCATAAAGATTGTCAGTGTAGCACACTGTAGCATTAGTGAACAAGCTTAGGAATATGGGTGACATGGGAAAAGTCCCATTTCTGACACCTATTGGGAGAAAGATCATGAGTAAGTCATTTAATATCTCAGTGCCTCAGGCAACTCTCTAAAACTCTAAGATTCAGAATAATTGCTGATTTAATTAGTGAAGGTCATTTTCTCATGTTGAGTAAGCTAAAGTAATGAATTCACATCTAAGACAAATCACTTAAAGTTCATGGAGATTTTCATGTGAATTAAACTTATACCATTTTAAACTGTTAACAACATTGGAGGATAGAAATGTCAGATTCAATTTTGATATTTCTAAGTGAAAATATATATTACATTAATTCAGAAGGGAGTGAAGTCCTAGATTTATTCTTTAAATATTCTAAAATTACGTTCATTAAACCAATTGAACATCAGATTCTATGGAGTGGAGGTAGAAGAAATCCCAAGGACCACCAAAAACTAGTGAATGAGGGGCCTGAGGAATCCCAGGGAAAAGAAAAGTATTTATAGTATAAGGATTGTGGCTGATTGAGCCATGGATTGATCACCCCAGCTCATCCCATCCCACCTAAAATGATTGGGGGATTGATTGATCCATTGAGTGAATCAACCCTCCCACTCTTATAATAGGGGAAAAAAAGCTTTACACCTGGATGGGAATCCAATAAATGTAACTTCTTCATGTTGTGGATGATGAAAGTGAAACCCAGAGTGACAAAGTGAGCCAATACATGTGGTAAATAAGAGAGCTAAGATTTGAGCCCAAGTCTTGTAACTCCTGACCCAGGACTCTGCTCATTTCACTATGTTCTCCTTGATAATGAAGAAAATATTAATGTACTTACCACAATGTGCTTATAATAGAGGCTTTGTAATATTAAGTTGTCTAGTATTTAGACATTTTGAGTGATTCAATTTTTTTCCACTTATTCCATTTTAAAAAATGTTTAATATTACTTGAAGCTCCAAATATAGCCCTGCTCTTTTCCCTCCCAAGAGAGCCATTTCTTGAAACAAAGAATGAAAAAGTAAGGAGGAGGTGGGTGAGGGAAGGTGTCAAAGGAGTCACTAAAACTATGTAAATGGATTTTAGCCAAATGTATAGTGTTCCATATCCAAAGATCTCACCTGTGCAAAAGAGAGAGGAAGGTGCATTTTCTCCTTTCCCCTCCTTTATTTGCAAGTTTTATTCATTCAGTTCTTGGATTCCTATTTTTCATTGTTCTTCTTTCCATTCACACTATTGTAATGAACCATCGTGCATACTGTTTTCAGGAGCATGCTGGGTGGCATCAGATTAAACTGGCTTTTAAGAGGTATTGTTAAATTTTGAGTGTGACCATTTCCACCTCAGAAAATATCAAATGCTACCATATCTAGTTTGCTTATAAAAATAAATCTTTATTGACGCTCTATAATTGGAAATGGTTTGGAGAAGATGCTAATAATACAGATTAAACTTTAACGATTGCCATGAGCATGCTTTTTTTTTTGAGAGACAGTTGTCAGTTGTGATGAACATGTCCCTGCTGTTTTCTTGGCTCTGCTGGCATCAGTTGGTGTCCTTTCTTGTAAAACTTACTATGTCTCTCTCTCTTTCACAGTCATTATTTCTTAAGGCATAGAAATTGGGCAATCCATTCATGTACCAACTTTCTCACCATTGATGGCCATCTACTTGGTTTCTGCTTCTTTTCTACAACAAAAGTCCTGCTATCAGCATTTTATTGTTATTGAGCTGTTTCTTCTTGTCAATGACCTCCTTTGTGATCTATCCCTAGCAGTGGGAGCTCTCCATGAGAGAGGATGAATATTCCAGGCATTTTCTTCTCTCCCAAATTGGTTCCCCAAAGGGCAGCAATGCTTCACCAACTCCTTCCAAATGGAATATTCTCCCCCTTTGTCATCTTTGCTGTTTTGCTGTGTATGTGGTAAAACCTAAAAAGTATGTTGATTTGCATTTTTTGAGTAATGTGGAACAATTTTCCTAAGGATTTTGCGATTCCTTGTGACCTATTTATTCACATCTTATGACCACTCATGCTTTGGGAAAAGGCTCATGATCTAATATATTTGAGCCCATTCTGAAGATGTTCAGGTTTGAAAAATACTTTCCATACATCATCTCAATTGAGTAGTTGTTACTGGTACTACTATCTTCATTTGATGCATAATGAAATGAAGGCTCACAAAGGCTATGTGACTTGCATAATGTTTGAGGCCAATTTTAAATCTGAGTGTTCCTGCTTCCAAGGCCACTACTCAGTGTGTCAGGCAATATGATTTCTCTCATCTGACCTTTCCAATGCAGTTATGAATTTGATGAAAGTTGTTCCTTTGTGTATCACTTTTGAGAGTTTCTATTTCTTCTGATAGAATTGGTTGGCATACCCACTGAAATCGTTTGAAGAAGATAAAACACAATTCTGCATCAAGTCTATCTTTGTGGCTATGCCAAAATCAAGTTATGGTGATGATGATCGTGGGACATGCTTAAACACAGCACTGGATCAAATACAAAAACCTCTGTGTCTTTGAATGACCATCTTTGTAAAATAACAATAACACTAGATAGCAGTTTTATGGCACTTTAAGGGTTTGCAAAATTCAGAAATCAATATTTCACTTAATCCTTAAACTAACTCTAGGTGTTGGATGCCAATGCTATCTTTATTTTACAGATGAGGAAACTGAGTCTGAGAACAGATAAATGCTATGTTCAATGCCATGTCACAGAGTTAAGGCCATGTTTGAACTATATTTTGAACTCAGGGCATCCTGATTTGAAGTCCAAAACTCAGCTACTGTATTAACTAGCTGCCTCGGTCACCTCCAGAAGGCAGAGGAAGGGGAAAATAGGAAATCATTTTGAAGAACATATTCATAAATTTTCCCCCAGATCCTACAATATAATGACTTCTATAGTTTTAATTCTTTCTCTTTATTTAACACATGTACTCAACTTTTGTGTGTGTCTTATGCCCTGTTGACAATCAGGTGAAGGCTTCAGACTTCTTTTTGGGATAATGTTTTTATGTAATTGAAAATCATGCTGAAGTTCATTTCAAAGCTATTAATAACAAAGATGTATCTTAATCCATCCAAGTTCGTAAACCACCATGGAATTCATCACAAGTATCTTTGAAGTTCCATGAGCCCCGGATAAAAGTTATCAATTGAAATATTAGTCAGTTTAAGGAATGAGGAAATGTTTATCCTGGAGAATAGTTGGATTGAGGTAGTAGGATGTAGGAGAGGGGAATAACAATTATATTCAAATATTTGTAGGCTGTTATGAGAACAAAGAATCAGCTTTCTTCAATTTGATCCTAGTGGTCAGAAGCAAGAGCAATGGGAGAAAGAGGACATTTTAGTTCAAATGTCAGGAATGACTTCCTAATAAAACAAGCTGCTTCAAAGAGATGCTGACTGTCCCAGGAGGTGCTGGGCTTCCCCACTCTGGAGCCCCTAGAGCGGAACCTGTACAACCACTTGTAATGGAACATCATGGTAAGAATTCCTTTGGTGCATTGTTTGGATTGGATAGTTACTAGCTTCCTTCTTACTCTCAGATTCGATGATCTTGACATTTCTTCAGACATCTTTCCAAATGTAAATTCTGACAGTATTAACATATTAAGTGGCTAAAATATCCTGTGAATTTGTTGAACAAATTGGGTTCCTCTTTGGAACCAAGTACACAGGATTTACAAAGGTGGAGACACCAAATGAGGAAGAGATTTCTTTGTGGTCTTAGGACTGGAAGGATGTCTAAGAAAACAGATCTAAGGAGTACCCCGTTTACATTACTTAGAATCTCAATCAAAAAGAATCTTAGAGGACATTTTGCTCAGAAGTTCCTCTTGGCAATATCCCTCATACAGGTAGGCAGGCAACCTACCTTAGTGGGAAATTTCCAAGGAGGCAGAATCTATGATATCCAGAGGAAGTAAATTATGTCTGTTGAGAGCTGTTTGGTTGTTTCATGTTATTTTGTTTGCACAGGAACCCCTAGTATCTGTGATTTTTGCAACTTGGCTCTTCCATCCATGATATTCTCTACCCTGGTAAGACAACAGCTAAAGTTTCATGTACATTCCTAGGCGGTCCTGTTTAGGAAAGAGATTGATTATCTGAATAATATAGAAAGGACTGAAATCAGCATAGCAAAGGACTCATAGAACATATCAGAACAAGCTAATTAGAAGAAACTAGGGATGTATAACCCAGAGAGGTATTAAGTGAGGAATAAGAGGTGTGCTCAGGTTTTTGATGGATTGGCTTTTTTAAAAGTAATTTGACTAACTGTGAAAAACTGATGTTAATTTGGGCTTAATATCACAAAGAACTTTCTAAAAATGAAAACTATGCCAAAATGGTATGAGCTACATGAGGAGGTAGTGTACTAGTGGGTGATCAGAAATCAAAGTTTTACAGGTAACTGAGAGGGAGGGAACAGATAAAGAGAAATACCACTTCCCTCCCAGGCAGAGCTGTCCCAGAGAAAATGTAGTTGGATCTCTGACCAGAGTTGGAGAGTAAGAAAAAATCCCCTTCAATATTTGGCTTCTATTCTCTTTTCTAGATAATTGTCATTTGTGATCCCCTTAGTGCACTGAAGAAAAGATGTCTAATTCTTTGGTAAATTATAAGATCTATTTATTAGTTGATAGATCTGGGATGGTAGATTAGGGAAGAGGGAAACAGGAGGTCCCTATTCTTTTTTCCACCTAAAGTTTCTTCAGGGGTTGAGGTTCAGGTCTAAGGACCCAAGTCCCAGAATACCTTAGGATCTTTGTGGAGTCATGTTAATGTAATTTCCTGAGGCAGAGATACAGCTTTGAAGGAAAATCATTAAATTGGATAGTCTCTTGCCTTCCCCAAAGGGAAAAATCTCTATCCACCACTTATAAAGAAAAATGGTTAATCTGGGTCTCTTCTGATGAATGAGGGATTTGCATCTGGATAAAATCAGTGAGATTTACTCCCTTCCTCCTCAGTTCAGAAGGATAAGAAGAAGAGTATATTCCCAACTGTTCACTTGCTTTTCTTAGCTGGAGATTCCAGTCCTATCTCCCATTAGTAGCCAAAGTTCTATTTTCTTCTTTCATGAGATTTCATTGAAAAACCTAGTCTTTGCTGTATATTGTATTTCTCTCTCTCATCCACAATAGCATGTTTCCCCTCAGTAGATTGCTCAAATAGAGACAAGTTGACTTGAATAATTTGGATTATACATCTTCTGGACTTCTTTTGACTGTGAAATCCAGTGATTTCTTTCAATGCTGGATTTGGAATAAGAAAGATCTGAGTTCAAATTTTCTTTCTTGCACGTTTTAGCAATGTGACCAAGGATAAGTCATTTATCTTCTCTGAGTCTCACTTTCTTACAATTAAAATGATGTCCATCGGCATCTCCCCCTCCCCCAGTGCCAATGTTTCTCATGGTAATTTTGAGTACAAAATTACATACTTTATTTAGTAGCCTTCCCACATACCCAGGGGCTACCCAGGCCTCCATGGGATAGCCAATCAGAAAGACTAATATGATTGTTTATAATGCTTCTATGATCTTTGAATAACCAATTGCAATTCTTCTAGTGAGATATGAAAAGCCCATGCCATTATCCCTCTTACTATACCCTCTACATACACAGATATTGCCATCTGCCTGGATAGTATCTTCAAATTCCTCTAGGTCTTGCCATCATCCTCACTGCTGTGAAGTGAAGCATCACTTCATACAACTCTTTGAATGTTCAGGTCTTTCCTTCTGGTCTGCAATAGAACTCTTGGTTTTATGTGTGATTCCTCTATTTCAGAATGAATGAGCTCTTTGAGACCAGGGACTATCTTGGGGCTTCTCTATTTGCTTACTTAGCACTTTAATAGTTCTTGGAACATAATAAGAACTTGAGGCAGTTAGTGGCATTTGGGTCAGAATTCAAATCTGACTTCAGACACTTTTTATGTTTGAGAGCCTGTAATAGTAGCTTATCTTCTATTTTTCTGCTTTCTCAATTGTAAAATGGTAATGATAATGTCTCTGAGATAATTCAGATGAAAAAAATGAGATATAATTAGTAATAATGTGCTCAATATATGTCTAATCCCTGGCATATAGTACACACTATGTAACAGCTCATTCTCATCCCTCACTACATTTTTCCACTTAACATGCTTGGCAAATTTGAAAATGGTATTTTAGTATGTTGACTATATAAAATGAGTATGAGTTTGTTATACTCCTCATGTGGATACCCTCCAGTTTTTCCTGGCTTTCCTCTAAAATATTGTGCTAACTAGCACTAAACACACTACTACAGAGACTGAGTCTTATCAATAGTGATGACCTCTTGTCTCTGGATACTCACCATCTTCCTATTTGTGCATTCAAATATTTTTTAGAAATGGCCTCTTTGTTCTAGTTTACATTATTTCTCTGGCTCTATTCTCCTTCCCACCCTCCAGGATTTGACCAGGTAAGCCCTTTGAATTAGCACCAGTAGGATTTTTCTTTTTGTGAACTGATCTTTATTCAAAAGGCATCTGAAAGAATGGCTAGATAGTGCTGAGAAGAATGAGGTCCAGCTACTAGGACATTCACTGCCTTTAATAGGTATTTGAGATTCTGACTTAGGTTCCAGTTCAGAGAATGATTAATGCCTGCAACCAAGCAGAAGCTCATAAGAATGTCAAAATCCTCAAGGTCCTCAATGATCACATAGGAGACTCTTTTCCCTTTCAGTGCTTTGAGTTTAAAAAGAAAGCCTATGATTCTCTGACCCACAGAGCTATGCTTCAATTTCTCCTTGGTCCCTCCTCATTTTTTTCTTCTGTATCCCTAGGAAGGCAATCGCCAACCACACGATCATCACCAACTTCCTCCTCCTGAGCTTCTCTGACATCTGGGAATTGCAGATCTTACATGCTGTGCTCTTCTCTCTGATTTATCTGGCAGCCCTGATGGGCAATCTGCTCATTATACTTGTCACCACCATTGACCAGCATCTTCACACTCCTATGTACTACTTCCTGAGACATTTGTCTTTCCTAGATCTCTGCTACATCTCTGTCACGGTGCCCAAGTCCATCTTCACTTCCTTGACCCACAGCAACTCCATCTCTGTCCTTGAATGTGCTATGCAGATTTATTGTATTGTTCTGTTTGCCTGTGCTGAGCTGGCTCTGCTCACAGTCATGTCCTATGACCGATATGCTGCTATTTGCTGCCCCCTCCACTATGAGACCCTCATGAGCAGAGGAGCCTGCCTGCAGATGGCAGCTGCTTCCTGGGTCAGTGGGAGTCTCTCAGGCATCATGCACACAGTCAGCACTTTCTCTGCACCCTTTTGTGAAGCCAAGGTGCTTGGCCAGTTCTTCTGTGAGATCCCTCATTTGCTCAAACTCTCCTGTTCCCAGCCAAATTTTGCTGAAATTGGAACCACTGTCACAACCACAGTTTTGGGTCTGGGCTGTTTCTTCTATATTGTGATCTCTTATTTCTATATCTTTTCCACTGTTCTAAGGATGCCGTCCACAGAAGGCAGGTCCAAAGCCTTCTTCACCTGCCTGCCCCACCTCCTTGTGACCACTGTGTTCTTCTCAACTGCATTTATTGCTAATGTAAAACCTACCTCTGACACTCCTTCTGTGCTTGATCTCTTGGTGTCTGTGTTCTATGTTGTGGTGCCCCCCACCCTAAACCCTGCTATCTACAGCCTGAGGAACAAGAACATAAAGGCAGCTCTGGCCAAGTTGGTGAGGCAGGACCTTCCTTGTTTATAGTAAATATCTTTATCACAAAGACCCCTTTTCTTTCTTTCACTCTCATTTTGCAATCCAATGTTGTAAGGATCAAACAAGATAATAACTGCAAAAAGTCCTTAGCAATACCATCCAGCTACTCATTTAATCATAATATTTTCTGCATTCTAAAAGCAAACTATAGGAAGGCAACAAACATTTATTTTTATTTTTTTCTTCATAGAATTTTATTTTATTTTTTGAATTGAAGCTTTATTCAATCACTTAATTCAGAATATTTTCCCATGGTTACATGATTCATGTTCTTTCCCTCCACTCCTTCCTCACCACCATGCCCCCATAGCCAAGAAGAAATTTCACTGGGTTTTACATTTGCCATACAATAAATATTTATTGAGCATTAGCTATATACTGGGCATTATGCTAAGCACTGGGAATACAAATATAAGCAAAAAACAGTCCCTGCCCTCATCAAGCTTATATTCCAATGGGAAAAGATGATGACACAAATAGAACTTGAAACTTGAGATGGGAAGAAAAGTATTTAGGGGCATGATCTCAAAGTCTGGAATGTCAGAAGCAAATCCAGGAGTGGAATGAATGTTAGCCTGCTTGAACCTCTTCCCCAAATGGAAGAACTCATTGATGGAAGACAGGAACTAGCACTTTATAGCAATGTTCTAAGGTGAAAAGGCTGCAGGGATGGATAATATGTTTTAGGATTAACAGGTCCTAGGAGTTGAGGGCAATTTCAGGAAGAGGCAATTTTTGGCATAATGTTAAATTCTCAAAAGTCAGATGCAGAACTGAGATATCAGTGGATACTGACCAGTCTATTCTCTTCCTCAACATGGCGCCTAAGAGGAGCTCATGAATGATGCAAAGAGGATCTCATGATGCAAAAGCAACTCATAACATGATAGCTCACATTGTTTCTCTGAATAAGACAGCTAAGCATAGCAAGATCTTCATTCACCAAGCTTCTTCTATCATTCAACTGTATTTCAACATTAATTTCTAGAAAACAAAGAGGATCATTAATTTTCTTTTCCCCTTCTGCCTTTTTTTCTCACTTAAAACAATGTTGGCAGAAACAAAAAAAAAACATACACTAGGGAGATGCTTCATCTCTCTTAAGTTCTAGGTGGAAAGATAAGGAGAAAATTGAAAAAAATATTTATAATTGCTCTTTTTGTGGTGACAAAGAACTGGAATTAAAGGGCATGTTCTTCAGTTGGGAAATGGATTAATGATTTAAAAATTAATGAACTGAAAGTCTTGATAAACAAAAGAGCCTAGACACCATCTTTCAAGAAATTATCAAGAAAAATTGTCCTGATATTTTAGAACCAGGGGGTAAAATAGAAATAGAAAGAATCACTAGTCACCTGCTGCAAGATATCTGCCAATAAAAAGTCCCATGAATTTTATAGTCAAATTCTTAGGCTCTCAAGTCAAGGAGAAAATAATGCAAGTAGCCAGAAAGAAGAACTTCAAATATTATGGAACCACAATCAGAACAATACATGATTTAGTAGTTTCTACACTGAAGAACCAGAGGGCTTGGAATATATTCTGAAGGCAAAGGAACTAGGATTATAATCAACAATCACCTATCCATTAAGACAGTACAAAACAGTAAAATCCATTGAGGGAAAAATGGATACTTAATCACATTAAAGACTTCAAAGAATTCCTTATTAAAAGATAAGAGATGAATAGAAAAAAACGGACATTTAAACACAAGACCCAAGAGAAGCATTACAAATTAAATATGAAAGATAACTTATAAGGGATTTAATAAGGATAAAGAGTATACAGCCTCCATCAGAAGATGCTACTAATATTTTCTAAGAATTTTTTTCTTTATTAGGGTAGTAAGAAGGAGTGTACATAGACAAAGAGCACAGGTGTGGGTTGACTATGATAACATCCAAGAAAAAATAAGGCAGTGATAAAAAGTGGTGCACTTGGAAAAAGAATGAAAGGGGTACAGTGTGTTAAATTATCTCACACAAAAGAGGCTAACAATAGCATTTACAGTGGAAGGATAGGTGTAGGGGTGTTCAAGACTTAAACCTTACTTTCATCAGAATTGGCTTAACATCCAAACTTGGGTATAGAAATACATCTTAGCCTACAGGAAAGTAGTGGTAAGGGAGCTAAAAGAAGGGGCATCTGATAGAAGGGAAAGTGCTTTCAGAGAGGTGATAGTCAGAAGCAAAACATTTTTGGGGAGGAATAGGGTGAAAAGAGAAAAATTAACAGGAAAAAATCAGAATAGAGGAAAATAATAATCATATCTATGATTACTATTACTGGTGACCACCTTATATTTGATTTAAAAACAAGAGACTGTCTTGAAACCATATCTTCTGTGGTTACAATTTAAACCATCAACTATTTTAACCACTACAGTTTATGACAACCAACTATTTTAATCATCACAATACCATACATTAACTTTTAACAAATTATTTAATTAACATTCTATGATTATCCTACATTCTATGTTGCTATAGATTCTGACAACAAAAACAAAGCTTTTACAAACTACAAATATGTTTTTGTCACAGACAGGATAGCCAGAGGTCAGCTCTTCATTAACCTGTGAGGTGCTCAGACTTGTAGACAAGCTCAAGAAAAATCATTAATTATTTTTAATCAAATAGATAATTAATCAGTATTTCTTAGGAGACAATCAACAAAGCCATTGCTGCTAAGGGTGGGGTCAAAGGGTAACAGAAACACAACTCAGTTTTAGGTATTTGTTAATATCAGGCAATCATTTTTTTAATGTTTCACTAAGGCTTCCAGGACAGATTGCCTAGATTTCAGAAAGCACAACAATAAGTGGAGTGTAGCATACCAGTCTCTGCCTGAGAGGTGATTAATCCACCTGTCATCCCTGGCTCATAGTGGGGGAAGAGAATTTAAATGCAGCTTTGATAGCAGTTTAACCTGGGAAAAGGGGGTTTTCTACCTAAGTGGGTACATAGGACTCTTTAAGTTTAATTCTGTAAATAATTATGACCTTTTGGTGATATGCTGGGTGAATAGCATGGGACATCTGTATTAATCCTGTAGGCATTTTGTTCTCATCTATTTTATACTGTCAATCAATTCCAATAATAAGTGATATTAGTGAAAGAAGTCACACAGAGGGGGGTCTGAGTGGATGTTTCTGTCCTTCATGATGGCCACTTTGTGACCCCTAGCTTCCACATGTAACCGTGTCAAACAGTGTGGCTTTGATGTCCTCCAGCATCTTTCTATATAGAAATGTAAACAATTTGACTTAAATGAAACTCTTACATTTTTCTCATTCTAGTTTATCTTTTTCTGCTTCTCTTGAATTTTGTATTTGGGCATCAGATTTTCTATTTAAGTCTGGTCTTTTCTTCATAAATGCTTATAAATCTTCTATTTTATTAAATGTCTATATTTCCCTTGAAAGAATACGGACATTCTTTTAAGACTCTTACCTTCCATCTTGGAATCAATATGTGTATTGGTCCCAAGGAAGGAGAGTGGTGGGGCTAGGAAAAGGGGGTCAAGTGAATTGCCCAGGGTCACACAGCTGAGAAATGTCTGAAGTCAGTTTCGAACCTAGGGCCACTCATCTCTAGGGCTGGTTCTTAATCCCCTGAGCTACCCAGCTGCCCCCAATATGGTCAGTTTTGATGAGTAAGTGATTCTTGGTTATAAATTCAGTTCCCTTGCTTTTTAGAATATCATATTTCTATCCTCCTGGTTTTTTAATGTGGAAGCTTCTGGAACCTGTGTAGTCCTGACTAGGACTCAATAATATTTGAAGTATTTCTTTCTGACTGTTTATAATGTATTCTCCTTGATCTGGGAACTCTTGAACGTGGTTATATCATTCCTGGAAGTTGCCATTTAGGGATTTATTGAAGGAAGTGATCTATAATTTATTTCCGTTTCTATTTAAACCTATTCAAGAATATCAGGGAAGTTTTCTTTGACAATTACTTGTATTATGATATCTAGGCTTTTTTTTTAAATCATGACTTTCAGATAGTGCAATAATTCTAAAATTGTCTTTCCTCCATTTGTTTTCCAGGTTAGTTGTTTTCTGAAAGAGATACATCATATTTTCTTCCATTTTTTTATTCTTTTGATTTTGTTTTTTTTTTTTGTTTCTTGATATCTCATGAAGTCATTAGCTTATATTTTCCAAGTTTTAATTTTTAAATGTCTCCCATGACCTTTTCTTCCTCCTTTTCCCTTTGGTCCATCCTATTTTTCATGGAACTCTTTTCTTCATTAGATTTTTATGCCGCTTTTTCCAGTTGACCAATTTTGCTTTTCAATCTATTTTCTTTTTCCATTACTTTCATTTTTTTTTCTGTTTTTCTTACACCTATCATTTAATTTTTAATTCCTTTTCGAGTTTTTCCATCACCTCAGAAAGTTTTGCACGTGGTTGCTTGGATCTTACCATCCTCTATTAACTCTATGCTTTTCTCTTTGTCATAATAAAAATTTTTCTAGGTTTAAGTATTTCTTGTACTGTGTTGTCATTTTCACAGCTTTTTCATGGCCTGTGGACTAGGAATTCTGAAAGCTACACATGCTGTCTTCTCTACTAATAGTAGGACTAGGCACTGTGAAGTATTTTTTTTCCCTGAAGCTAGGTCTTCACTACAGCATAGGCTTTGAAAGGCCCAAGTGCTATGAACTTCAGGACCTCAAGGTAGGGAGGTACCAGAGGCTAGGATTTCAAGGGCTGGGGGGTGGGGTGCTCTATTGTTGGTGTAGCAGGCTCCCAGGATCCCAAAGTTGGCCTATGCCCAGACTGAGAACCTGGCAAAATAGGAGTGTGTGTGTGTGTGTGTGTGTGTGTGTGTGTGTGTCCCTGGTGGGGTGAGTGTTTGGCCGTCACTCCTGTGAATGCAGTTTTGCTTCTATTTCCTCCTTATCCTGTGAAAATTGATGATCTCTGCCTAATTTTCAAAATTTATTCATCAGGAGAGTCCCCTCACTATGTTTTGCTATTGGTTTTTTACTCCTGTCCTCAGGAGGCGCCTTTTAAAATACTGATTTAGAAGAATTGTCAGAGCAGTTTCAGCTTTTACTACACCTAAGCTGCATTTTTGGCTCTGCCCTTCCTATGAAAACACTTAGGGAAAACAACCTTAGAAGTTGATTTAAACACCATCTCATTTAACCACTTTAATTTTAAAGGGAAAAGCTAAAAGCTTAGGATGGTAAAGAGATGTGTGGAGTCCTACAGGTAGTAAGTTAAAAGATCTGGAATTTGAAACTGTCATCTGCTTGGGATTTTCATCCATCCTGCCAACCCCATCCTCTCTGGATTTGTGAAATTTCATCATGAAAAGAGAGAGTGTAGGAATGGAGAATAGAGTTGTAGAAAAGTCAATGATCTACCTAATACCAATCATAATGTTTTTGCATGAAGAGATAAGAAAAAATATACAAATAATTCCCATGTTTTAAAAATTTATGCATGTAGCATATGAACAATTTTTTGAGTATTCTATGGGTACTTGCAAGGCTGTACCTTGGATATCAAAGGCCCTGGACAAGGAAATAAATGAACGAATGAATAAATTTCTACATACATTTTTATGTACATATATATGAACAAACATAGGAAGATATGTGTGTATAAATATTTTATATGTCTGTGTATAAAGCTATACAAACCTATATATATATATACTTACATAAATATAAATACACATCCCCACTCCCACACATACCCAACCCCCCTTCCCAAATTCCTTTTATGATCAATATTTTATTCTGATACTTAAATCAGGGAGATCAAAAACATAGAATACAATTAAAAACTAACTCCCTAAAGCATTTCAACATAAAAATTTTAAATATGAACTTCTATTGGAATCTGCCATTCCTGACAAGGGCAACCTGTCCAAATCCAGAATTTCACCTGAAAGCACTCCAACAACACAGAGAGTTATAAAACTGTGGATGAACTTAGACTATTTTTCATGGAATTCAATGGAAAAGGGAAAGAAACTCTAAGTTCTAAAATATTTATAGCAGCTTTCTTTTTGGTGGCAATCAACTGGAAATATAGGAAACATCCTTTAATTGAGGAAAAGCTAATTATATTAACATATATGATTTTAGTGGAATAGTAATGTACCATGAGAAACAATGAGCAGATTAAAAATTTTAGTAACAGAAAGAATTAAATGAGATTAATAAAGAGTGAAATGAATAGAACCAAAAGAACATTATATAGCTGTATAAATTTAATATCTAAAGAACAATTTGTGAAAGTTTACCATTGGACAATGAGTTGAGAAGTGGAAATGAGAAGGCCATAATCTACATATATGTAAAAGTTTGTCAGAAGATGTCTTCTGTGGTGTGCTGAAGGGAAGGAAGAAATAAAAAAAAATCTCTTTACTTTTGTTTATCTGTCAAATTTTAAGCCACTTTAGGGTTTTTATGTTTCAAATTTGTTTTTATCTGTTTCTATTTTTTTGAAGAAATTCTTTATATTTGGATTTTCTTATTTTGCTAATTATGTTTTTAGATTCCAAATTGATAGCTTAATTTCTATATTGAACACTGTATAACTTCTGGATAAAATTTATGTCTAATTTTTTTTTCTGTGTATTGATTATGCCATGAACTATTCTAGAGTTTCTTCCAGTTATTTCATGGTCTTTAGTGTAGCTAAAAGGGGTATAAACAACAACAACAAGAACAACAAAGACAATTTTAAGGATTGTAGTTATTCAGAAGGTTTCATTTGTTTCCAACTCTTCGTGACCCTCTTTGGGCTTTTCATAGCTGAGATACTGAAGTGCTTGGGCCATTTTCTTCTCTAGCTCATTTTACAGATAAGAAAGCTGCAGAAAGTAAGGTTAAGAGACTTGCTCAGGTTCACACTGCTAAGTAGTGTCTGTGGCCAGATTTGAACGCAGGAAGATGTCTTGCTGACTTCAGACTCAGAATTCTACCCACTGAACAACTTGCTGACTCCACATTCAGGGACAGCATAGTAGAATGTAAAAACTCAGTTTGACTCCAGAGATCTCATTTGCAATTTCAGATTTTCAGACTATCACTTGTGCTACAGTAGCCCAGACCATTGAAGTGCCTTCCCCTGAAGTCCCTCATTTGTAAAATAAGAGACTTTAGCCAAATGATTTCCAAATTTGCTTCTAACTCTAAATCTTGGAGTTTAAAGATTTAAACTTCAATAAGGTCTACTTTTGCTGAACATGTTCCCATATTCATTGCACTGAAATAACTTTCCTGATATAAATATTCGATTGGAACAGACTGTCTATGGCTGAAGTGTTTCTCACATTGATGACGTAGAGTCTCCATCCAGGATGAATCCTGTTATATCCAGTGAGACATCTAAAGGCTTTTCCATATACAGGATGAGGAAGGGGGAGGAGGAGGTCAATCAGGAATGAGGTCAATCATTAAGAATGGGGGAATCAGGGATGATATTTGGAATTCAAGGGATGTGTAGATTAGGTACCACCCAATGCTAATCCCAGAGGAAGTGAGAGGAGCACATCTCAGTTAATTGAAGATGTAGGGGAAGCTCCAAAGGTGGGGGATGCTCCTTTAATTTCTTATGTCTCCTTTGACTTAGAACACTTCTGAAGTTTGGGGTGTCCAGAGAGAAAACTGTGCCCCCGTATCATTATGATATGACTCGATTTTGTTTCTTTCCATTCAGAGACAATGACCTCAGCAAAGTTATTTTGGGGTTTTCTAAATCGAGTTGGACATCAGGGACACTGTCCCTGAAGGCAGTGCTGGGACTAGACTAGGCAGTGGTCCAAGAACTGACTTCCAGCCTAATTAGAATATCAGGATTCTGCTGAGACAATAAAGGAGCTCTTAGTATGTGTTGCCTCTTCTGAGAAGATCCTGAGTCTTTGTGTCTCCAATGAGAAGGTGATATCGACCAATCTGCAGCTCCCCAGATCATCAGAGGAGTTATCAGCAGGCAACCCTATTCATTTATGTGGGAGAAGAACAAGTAAGAATATCTATGTAGTGATCCTCCACCCTCTCATTTCTGTTCCTTTCCTTTTCTTTTTTGAAACATACAATGGCCTTTTTTTTTTCCCGGTGGCAGGGAGGGGAGGAATGAAAATCTTGAGATGAGGAGCTTCCTCTGCTACCTCAGATCAGCATTTACTCTGCAACTGTTTGGCATTCAATCAATATGTGTCAGAGGCAATCTATGTCTTCCCAAAGGCATTACCTCTGTATACTATGACAAAATACCACCCATTATATACTGATACACATTTACATATAAGCATGCATATAAGACACCTAGGCATGCATGTATAGACAAGGATGAGTGGTTAATGGATCAGTAGATGACGCATATTCATGTATAACAGCATCATGAGGTCTCCAGATTCAGAAGTGGGCTCAGAAACGTAGCTCTGTGACCTAGGACGGGGCACTGAACCCCACAGTGTTCTGGGCAACAAGCCAAAGAAGAGAATCTGAGCAGCAATTTGAGGTGGCGTTTTCTCCCCTGGAGCTCCTTTTAGTAATGTAATCGTGTATCTAGTCCATCTCTATCAGGCTGTCAATCTGGCCATCTATCTCCCAACAAGTTCTTTTAAGTCAAAATCCCTTAAAGTCAAACAGATCCCTCAAGTAAAAGAGTTGATCTAGTGGCCTGCCATGTAGGTGCATAGATGAAGTATCAGCAATGTTGGGGACTCCAGAAAATCTAAGTTCAATAATTTTGTCAGCCACTTGCTAGTTGTATGGCTCTGGGCAAGTCGCTCACCCATGGTCTGCAGCAATTTTGTCATCTCCTAAGTGGGAATAATGATATCCTCTATATCACAAAGGTTGGGCAGCTGGGCGCAATGACTTGAGTTCCAGACGTGTGGTTCAGAAGACTCCCTTTCCTCAGTTCACATCTGGTCTCAGATTTACTTAATAGGTTTTTGACCCTGGGCATGCCACTTAATCCTGTTTGTCTCAGTTTCCTCATCTATAAAATGAACTGGAGAAGGAAATTGCAGACTACTCTAGTATCTTTGTCCAGAAAACATTAAATGAAGACACAAAGAGTCAGATAAGACTGAAAACTGAACAACAAAATTAGTATGTTTCAGGCAGTATGTCCTGTGTTGGGCATTATTAGGGAAAATTAAGAATTTTCCAAGGGAGAGGTGGAAAGAAAATGAAGGTATTATGTATAGTAGCTGCACTAGGTGTGGACGTACTCTTCATGCTGCTGGGAAAGTTGCTGTTGAAGTGGGTGCTTAAATGACAGTACAGGAGTTCCAAAGTGATCTCTTGTCCATACTAAGTCTTTCAATAACATGGTAAGCTGCCAAACTGCTCTTGCTATGAGATTGGAGCCTCTGAGTTACTGTTATATTTCCAACTTGAGTAGAAACCAAGAGGCAGGAGGTAGAGACATAGGGAAATGATGAGTAATGGAGAAGACTGGAGAGGAAGACAGTGAGAAAGAGAGAGAGAGACAGACAGACAGAGACACAGAGAGAGAGACAGAAAAGTAGAGTGACATAGGAAGGAGAGATCAAAAGAAAGAGATAGGAGAGAGAGAATGAGGAAAAGAGCAAGATGAGGAAGGGAAGACTCTTAAGTGCAAATATATAACAAGTAAATGTAAAATATTTTCAATAGTGAGAAGGATTAGAAACTGGACAAGAGAATGAAGGACCTGATGTAGAAGGTGGCACCTGAGCTAACCGTGAGAAAAGTTTTACATTCTATAAACATGAATTTAGAAGAAGAAGAATTTTTGCCATTGGAACCAGCCTCTACAATAGCTCAGAGTGTTTGCTGGAATTGTACTGCTCCTTCTAGGAAATACAGGCAGTTTAGTTGCAATGTAGAATGCAGGGAAACTGGGAGAAGCCAGGTAGTGAAAGTCTTTAACTGTCAAGCAGCATTATTTGCATTTCCCCCTCCATACCTTAGGAAATCCCTAATGATTTTGGACCTGCAAAAGAGAATGGTCAAATATGAATTTTCAGGGATCACTAATGACCTTGGAGAGATTGGATGAAGCAGATACCATTAGCTCCCAAAGTTCCCTGAGACCAATGGGGAGGTTTT